>NW_028143354.1:0-122000 GCF_977018435.1 Lepisma saccharinum
CACTTATGACCAAGTGTTTGTTGTTATAATGTACTTTGAATAGATAAATAAACCTAAAAAAAAAATGTTTTCTAATTGTCACATCTGACAGTAATTTTGCACCAAAAATACATTGGGGAACTTCGTGCTTGTAAATTTTAGCACCTAGAAGGACATATGTGATGCTTTTAACAAATATTGTACACATAAATTACAATAAAAGGTTCAGACATTCTAAACCAATCTTACACAACCTACCTAACCCACTCACATTCTGTTATGAGAGAAAATTATTTCATCTGCTTAATTAGCTTCCCTCAGATCTCCATGAGTGTGATTTGGATAGTAAGAGTTTTGAAGAATAATCGGTTTCATAATTGTAAGTCACCCATTTCTACACAGAATTAAATGCTTTTTGTGCATAAACATTTTGCAGGGTGAGTTCTTTCTCCTACCTAACCTAGTTTCTTCTTATACCAGATATGTAAATGAGCATGTGCCTTTCCTGTAAAAGAATAAATAGGTATCTTATGTTGTCCATGTATACATGAATTTTGTCAGTAGTGACGGTTTCTATGCATTTTGAAAAATATAAAACAAAATAAGCAAATTGGTTCATGTAGTGCATATTGACATAATTTATGAGGATTGTTACTACTTTTGGTGCAAGTAATTGTTCCGTGATAAATGTCTCAAGAATGTAAATAGAAGCAAATTTATTTTTCCCATATTACATAATTGGAAACTATTGATACTTCTATTGGCCAAATAGGTTTTCCATGGCGGAGTGGATAGCAAATCATGCTACGATGCCAGGGGTCCCGGGTTCGAATACCGGCCTGGGCATGAATGTTTGTGAGTGTCCATTCATCAGTTTCATCATATCACCACCCATCCCCATCTTCGCAAATTAGCCAAAAGTGGCACAAAAGCGAAGTAAAATAAAGCAAATCAATCTATTGGTTTTCCATATTGGAACATTTCACGAAAAGAGGTGCTTCTTCATGTAAAGTAAATCATTCTGGGCCTCCCCCATGGCGCAGTGGTAGCGTCATTGCCTTGTAATCCAGGGGTCCCGGGTTCGATACCCGGTGGAGGCACAAGTGGTTCGAATCCCACTTTAAACTGTAGGTCCAGTCCCGATTAGCCTTACTGTGCATAAAGTGGACTTAAAACACCAACTCAAACCAAACCAAAGTAAATCATTCTGGAAATTATTGTTGTATTTAATTACATTAAAGTTTAAATGTTTGCAAGTGTTTATAATTTGTACATTTTGCAAACAAAAATAAGTATATTCTATAGCCTAAATGCTTCACAAATAATTGAAGCCAAATTTTACTACATTTGTAAAGATCATACACATATTGTATATTTTTTAATGCATTTTTAAAATTCTTGTAGTTTTAGGTTACGTTTGCTAAATATTTTGGAATGCTCTCTTGTCCAATACTGTGGTTTTGGATACCTTGTAACATGTAATTCTGCTGTATTAAGGCTGAAAAGCTGTTCTCGGCAGTTTTAAAACACTTTTCAAATAAATAAAAATAAATAAATAATACATTTTCCTTAATCCATTCAGGCTATGTCATATACAAGTTGTTTTCATTTTTTAGCAAACACCACAAAGTAATTCTATTATGTATGTTTTAATTTAGTTACATGTCTAGAAGCTTATATCTTATGTGTGAAATGTCACACACTGTATCTATTGCAAACTTGTGATTGTACAAAAATGTCTCTCCACTCCATTACATTATCTCGTGAGATTATTTGCTTTTCTGGTGAAACAAGCTTATCTTTCCTAGATATATTAAATTTATACATTTATTCCATATCATAATACAATCATTTACATTTTTCAAATACTGAATTAATTCTTGTCTTCAGTACGACACAACTGTTGTACGTGTCTAGTCACCTTTGATGCGCACACTTTCTTGATAAAGACATCCACTAAATAAGCTGGTGAGGGGAGTTAGAAACTGGTTTTTACAGAAGTTTTTTATTGTGTGCCTATTTATTAGTCTGGCGACTGTGAAGTTTTTGGATACTTGTTACATATTGTGAGTTTTATCTCTACCCCCATGACTCAACAGCCCTCAAAGGGCCTTGGCCTATCTCCTGACTGCCAGTCTCCCTCCCACAATCCTACCTGGAGGTGTGGAGATCTTCAACTGGTAATGGGATGATGTGGGATCAGCACGTCGAACCCTCAGCAGTTATAGTAGATTTCCGAGACCGGGTTACGCTACTCACTTGTACCTCCCCAATTTCCTCACAAAGGTGACTTGCCACCGGTCCTATACACAGGTCGAGAACCCAGGAGGACTCGAACCCATGTCATCCCGCAGTCGGAGTCCAAAGCACAGCCCTTTATGCCACACGGCCATGGAGGAGTATTTTATCTCTGGACTAGATTAAAAAAATGCTGTATACAAGTCATATCCGCGCATGTTGAAAGAACTGAAACGTGACATTCACAAGAAATTACCAACATTAATCAATGCAAAGAGCGAGTTTTGGGTAACTTCATCAAAAGCCATCAAAAATGTGTGGGCAAGGAAGGCTCCCAGTTTCAACACTTTCTTACATAAATTATAAGTAAATAAATTACTCTTTAAACTAGTTACGGAAACTTGCACACTTGATTCACAGACAGTCTACAGTGCTGACATACGGCTGCGAGCACCTTGTTGTCTACACTTGAATGGATTGTTCTGTAGCTCTGCATATTATTTTCTTTAAAAGCAGATCTGTTTCTAAATTGGCACTCGAACACTGTGTTTCCGTATTTACTAATTTGGGACTTAGAGCGGGCCAAGTTCATTTGGTTTTATTGCGATTTCATCATGCTACAAATGCAATTTTTACATGGTTCGATTTCGATGTATATCTGTTAACACATACTGCGGAGTTTTAGCAATTACTTAAGATTTTGTTCAATATATGCTTTCGTGTTTAGGTTAGGCAGGTATGTTTGGTTCCCTTAGCATTAACATAAAGTCCCTAAATGCATTATACTAAGGTTCTGATTTACTTCTACATTCATTCCCATGCTTCTACGATATTTACTGTCGCTTGTCGACTGAGCCTATTTTGTCCATGAGAAGTGCGTAAGGTAATTTTCAAGTTGTTTTTTTTCAACATACATAACTTTTTTTCGAGTCCAAACAGTGCTCATTACTTTAAGGAAGGTTCAAATTTCATGTGACAATGATTTCCAGAATTCTATAATAATTAGTCTTTGTGCTAGGAGAAATCATAAAACATTCAGAACCGTTACCGTCATTCAATATTGGAGTTGTTAATTTCTCTTGGCTATTGATTGGTATGGTCCCTAATACACATATAAAATAATTCCTAATGAAGATTTAGATCTTGTTACATGTGTATATTCTTCACCTTCTGTAACTTTGGACAGGGTACCAGGAAAAAAATTTCTCTGATATTCTGTGAAATTCATATGGAGCCGTCAAACGCATTATGCAACACCAAGTGTGATAGTTTGAAAAAATAATTATTTTTGTCTCCACATTGTAAGATTCACTAAAATTTGAGAATTGTGTGTGTGTGATGGAGGAAGCTCCTTCTCTTTCCTCTTTCTGTTCATTCCCCTGTCTGACTTCCATTTACAAGAGCCATTCACGCAATTAATAAAATCGTTACGGAACACCTCCTTCGCACATACTTGGGCAAAGAAAACAAATCTGAACTTCTGAAACCAATAATGAAAGTTGAGCCTGAAAGGAGTGATTTTATTGTCAGCTGTACCTGTGAAAAGCTGAAGTGACATTACAGAAGGTAAAGTGACTCTGTGAAATACTTTTCTTAACTGCTGTAAAATTTCTTCCCAATGAACTTCCATAGTATTCCTGTATTCAGGCAGTCACATGGTGGATCACATTTTGACATTTTTAATCACTCGCGAAACAATGGTTATTGGCCTTAACAATAAATATAATTGGTGAAAGAAGGATGCCACTTTTTTTTTTTTACTTAAAATTCAGACGAGACCTTGAGGCAAAATGTTCAAAACCGTAATGTGCTCTAAAATCAAATTACAGTTCAAAATTGAAAAAAATGAAATGAGTATGCCATAAACAGTAACAATTACATAAAGTTATGACATTGTAGTTTCGATTTCTACTTACTTCTGACACGGTCGTGCCAGATTCAACTATAGCATATTAATATCCATAAGAATAGATTTATCTCAATACAAATTGAGCATGAGTAACATGAGACTGTATATCGGTATACACGTGATACCTCCCAGGGCACGGGAAAACATTAAGATTTGCAGTCAATTAACCAAACTCAGGACTCACGTGTTAACATCTAGGTTCAGAATATATTTATCTTGATTATGCAATTAAGAACAACATTTTACATCATAACGAAATGCACTAAAAATCATATTAACAGCAGCACAAAAATTATCACATGAACTTCCATTAATCTCGTAACTTCTATTCCAAGATTCATATCTATCAGGCGGGATGATGTACTTCAGCAGACTGTTCATACGTCCGGGAAGGACATGTCAATCGCCCCCTCCATTGAGAAACAAAATCGACGACGACTCGTGGAAGCACTCACAGTCTAGGAGATTTTGGATTCAACCTTCTAAAAGTATTTTCCTCATGTCTGGAGAACAATTAAAAATCTTCAGATTGTCGAAATTTACCTTGCACACTTCCTTACGAGTTTTTGTGTCCAATAACACTGCCGTGTTGAATTTCACTTGGGTAGCTATGAACGGTCCTGTCCACAAATAAAACAACTTGGAAATGGTTCGGTTAACAGCTGAACTTGGACGATGACTTCTTAGCAGCACCAGGTCATCCTCCTTCAACTGCAAAGCATGCCTCTGGACCATACGAACCCTAAATTATTGACACGGTCGTGCCAGGTTCAACTATAGCATATTAATATCCATAAGAATAGATTTATCTCAATACAAATTGAGCATGAGTAACATGAGACTGTATATCGGTATACACGTGATACCTCCCAGGGCACGGGAAAACATTAAGATTTGCAGTAAATTAACCAAACTCAGGACTTACGTGTTAACATCTAGGTTCAGAATATATTTATCTTGATTATGCAATTAAGAACAACATTTTACATCATAACGAAATGCACTAAAAATCATATTAACAGCAGCACAAAAATTATCACATGAACTTCCATTAATCTCGTAACTTCTATTCCCAGATTCATATCTATCAGGCGGGATGATGTACTTCAGCCGACTGTTCATACGTCCGGGAAGGACATGTCAATCGCCCCCTCCATTGAGAAACAAAATCGACGACGACTCGTGGAAGCACTCACAGTCTAGGAGATTTTGGATTCAACCTTCTAAAAGTATTTTCCTCATGTCTGGAGAACAATTAAAAATCTTCAGATTGTCGAAATTTACCTTGCACACTTCCTTACGAGTTTTTGTGTCCAATAACACTGCCGTGTTGAATTTCACTTGGGTAGCTATGAACGGTCCTGTCCACAAATAAAACAACTTGGAAATGGTTCGGTTAACAGCTGAACTTGGACGATGACTTCTTAGCAGCACCAGGTCATCCTCCTTCAACTGCAAAGCATGGCACTTCTGCTTCAGTTTCCGCCTCTGCACAGAATATCGTTCCCTTAACTGCACTTGAACAACCTTACTCTGCCAGTCTTTCTCACCTTCTTCGGATTCGGGCTAGAAATGTAGTACAATCTTGGATAGAACTTCACGTACAAAAACAATTTGTAATTGTTATCAACCAATGAGACAATGTTGAAGAGCCTTTTGAACAATATCAGGTAGACACACTGGCAATACACGTGAAGTAAACGTAAGAATTTCTGCAACTCAACTGGATAAAGTCTTTGACTCACTGGAACGTCACTGGACAGATGAATGTCACAAACTAAGTCCTTTTCCGTGCCAGGGCACTCTGAAAACACCTTACTATGTGCAATAAATATCTCGAACAATTCGGCTCTTTGTTCCTTAGCCAATAATTCACTGGAGTCAATCTTCTCCCTTATATCCTCTAGCGGTGTAGCCCATTTATCGTAGCTAGCTTCAATCCTCCGGACGCTCATTTGCTTATCAACGGAATCATCATCATCTAGCTTTTGCTCAATTGGCTCTCCATCCACCATTAGATACAACTTCTTATGCTTGAGATTGATCTCTGCTTCATATTTCTGCAGGAACGAATAACCCAATAATAAGTCTGAAGGCAAATCCTTCACAATAAAAATTTCTACAGGTATGGTGCTCTCAGCAATTTCCAGCACGATTCTGCGCTTTCCCACAACTCGAGTTCGACTTTTTCCAGCGAAATCAATAAGTCGTACCTCTGGAGAAGCTTGTAACATGGCCCCTGGCAAATTTTGCTTTATTTTCTTCCAAATCTCGAGACTCAGAACAGATATTTCAGCTGCAGTGTCCACTATACAAGTGATATCAATATTTGCTACACGTGCCTTGAACTCAGGCGCTCTTCCAAAGTTTTTAGACTGACTAGCCTGACACAAATTGTAAAGAAACTCACTCTCTTCATGATTAATAACAAACACCAGCTTCAGTTCATTATTTACAGACTGTGAAATATTTTCTGCAGGCCCCAGTTCTATCCGAGACCGCCCGACATCAGAAGGGGACGTTTCTATGCCAGGCGTGGGGTAAAATCCCGCACCTGGTCGAGATTTGCTCCATTCTCCCAGCAAAAATTTCTGGTCAGCTCAACGCTCTGTTGCTGCTCGTTACTAGGGTACGACACTGCAGCATCTGTTTGTAAGCCACTGCTCGCCGCTTGGAATCGTGGAGAGCTACGACCTTCCCTCAAAGGTTCACTGTGCTCCGGTGAAGATACACGGTTCTCATTTCGTGGTCTCTCACAAGGTTCGTATCTGGGAGCAGCATACTCACGTCTCTGCCTATTTTGGCTTTGTTGACGATAACGATTGCCGTTTCTATATGGACCTGCAGGGCGATTTTCACGGTAATTATTCTGCCTCTGGACCATACGAACCCTCGGGTTTCTGTTTGCCGAGTTGCCTGGAATATCTCTGTTGTTCTGGTGAGTAGGATTCTCCTTCCTCCACGCAGTTCGCCAAGCATCCTGCTCTTCCGCTTGCTCGTATCTCTTAACAAAATCTGCAAGCAAATCAACAGTTACGGGTGCGTGGGCCATACACAATTGCTTCACTCTATATGGCAATTGGCCGATTATGAGGTTTACCACCTCATGCTCTGTGTAGTGGCTACTCAGGTTTCTGTAAGCAGAGTATACAGACCAAACATATTCTTCCAAACTATTGTCATTGTTTTTATTGTACCGTTTGGCCCTAACAGATGCCAACTCCCTTTCTTTTGCCTCTGAAGACGCAAAACGCCTCTTAAACGCCCTACGGAAATCTGAATATGTGTGGAAATCATTCTTATGAGAGTAGAACCAATGATAAGCCATGCCCGTTAGCAAACGAGGAATAATCTCCAGCCTGTATCTATGCGGGATCTGAAGGATCTCAAGGTTGGTATCTAATTCTTTGAGATAAATCTCAGCCGAAGTGGCTATAATATTTCCGTCGAATTTCCGCATGGAATTCAGGTCAGCCATCCGGGGAGTCATCCCACCACGCGTAGCATTTGTTCGAGATTTTCTTTCTTTGCTCTTTTCCGATAAAGTCGACTCGCTGCCTGAAGAACTGGAAACGATCTCTCTGTGGCGTCTTTTTTTTACATGTGTACGGTTTCGTTGCCCCGAAGAGACCTCAGAACGACTAGGAGACAGTAACCTTCGAAAAGGCGCGCCCAGCTGGTCCACCCGCGGTAAGTCTGATTCACCGGAGAGTGGCAACTTGCTTAAAGTGGTTGAAATTTGAGCCACTTCGTCACAAAGATTACGCATGTCTGAAGAAAGCTTCCCTTGTTTGGATTCCATATCATTTTTCCACTCTTCAGCATTCTCTCTAGGACCCTCTGTGCCTTTAAGTTTTTCCGCCACAGTCTCTTCAACTCGCAAATTCAGGTTTTCTCTCAGCTGATATGCCATACTGGTCACCTGGTTGTCCAGCTCTCTGGACATTTCTTCTCTGAAACCGCTCTGCGTTTCACTGATTTCCTTTCGGAACTCCTCCTTGGTCTGCTCAGCTTCTTCCCTCAACAGAACAACTGTTTCATCGAGTTTAAATTCCAGCTGCTGAGAATTTGACTGACATGCTTGACGTAAGCTCATCATCTCAATTTCAAGGCTTTCCTTCAATTTCTGCTGTCCCTCAGACATTTGCAGAGTCAGTTGTTCGATCCTCCGTCCCATCTCTGAATTGGACGCAGCGAGTTGTGAACAACTATGGGCCAGTTTCTCCTCCATCCTTGCTTCTAGCCGGCACTCAAGAGTTCTACTACTTTCTTCTAGTCTTAGTTGTAAACTGTGCTCCAATATATTCATATTTTCCTGGAGTTTATCCTCTAACCTCCTAGAGTTCTCGTGTAACTTAGCCTCCAAGCTATCAGAATGTTCCCGCATTCTAGATTCTAGATTATTAGCATTTTCCGTAATCCTTTCCTGGATTCTAAGTTCTAGATTACTAGAATTTTCGGTAATCCTTTCCTGGATTCTAAGTTCTAGATTACTAGAATTTTCGGTAATCCTTTCCTGGATTCTAAGTTCTAGATTACTAGAATTTTCGACCATTTTTTTCTCGATTCTAGTTTCCAGGTTGCTGGAATTTGCCTCCAGCATTCGCTGCAATGACGCAAGCAAATCAGCAGTAACAGGAACAACAGGAACTGCAAGTTTTTCTTTGCATGCGAGACATGCTAATTCACCAGGAGAATTACTTTCCTTTGGTGACTTTAACTTTGCACAATTCAAATGAAAAGTATTGTGACACTCAGTGCAAACAAACGTATCATCAAGCCTTGATGTAGTCTCACAGCAAAACACATGAACTGTGCTTTCGTCAACATTTAACGCTTTGCTTCCACTTCTTAATATTTTCTTTTCCATTGTTGCGCATCAAAAGTTCTGAGTCAACTGCAAAATCTAAAACACGTTACCAAAGATTAACGTAACTAATGCACAATGTGTTCGTGGCCCCACGTTCTGTCCGCCAAATTATTGACACGGTCGTGCCAGATTCAACTATAGCATATTAATATCCATAAGAATAGATTTATCTCAATACAAATTGAGCATGAGTAACATGAGACTGTATATCGGTATACACGTGATACCTCCCAGGGCACGGGAAAACATTAAGATTTGCAGTCAATTAACCAAACTCAGGACTCACGTGTTAACATCTAGGTTCAGAATATATTTATCTTGATTATGCAATTAAGAACAACATTTTACATCATAACGAAATGCACTAAAAATCATATTAACAGCAGCACAAAAATTATCACATGAACTTCCATTAATCTCGTAACTTCTATTCCAAGATTCATATCTATCAGGCGGGATGATGTACTTCAGCAGACTGTTCATACGTCCGGGAAGGACATGTCACTTCGTTGCTATTTGTTTCAAATGTTTATTCAATAACTTACTCTTTTGGTGTGCTTCATAGTCTGTTTTGGTGGTTCCCTGTTAAGTGAACAGGGAGGGGCAACTTGAAGGACTGGCAAATTATGGAAGTTGCTTCTGAGTTTGGGTTTATTTTCTTATGATGAGAGTTGCAATTCTTTTTTGCATTTTTTTCTAAACTGGAAGATTTATTTTTGTTGAAAATTTTGGTGTATATATCAAGACTGGCAATCCGTTGACATGTTCCTTGGTATTTTTTGGTTATTTTTATGCATCCTACTTGAAGAATGACAGAAGCTGTACTTAATACTATTCTTGCCAGACATGTCACCATTCGTGGCAGCTAAGTGAGTCAAAGCAGCGGTATAGCAAGGTAACCCACTTTAGCATACCGCTGCAGTGTCATCCTCACAATACAAATATCTGGTCTACAAACTAACAGATGATGCATGTGTGTTCTGTTTTCTATTATATGATTGATGGCTGTGTGTATACCTAGACCTATCTGTAGTGATGATGTGATAAGCAGGGGGTGTTCAGCATACTTTACTGAGGATACACTGTTGTAGGTCTGACGCACGAAACCTATCTGATGAATCTATCTTCTGAACAGAATGCATAACTGCATCTGTCAGAAGCTTGTATCTAGAAAAAGAAGGATTGAGTCCATCCTGGGAAATTTTTCTGCAACTCAGAAATGTTTTCCGTTGACAAGAGAGCTCCTGGGCAAACGGTGAAAGACCTTTATTGAAAATGTGTGCTGTTTCATTGAGAACAGTTATGTGCCAGTCACCTTCTGCAGTAAACAAATTGCTGTGGTGGGGTTAAATCCCTGGGACGACAATGGAAACATCAGGACAGCTGCCACCAACGGCCTGTACATATCCAGAATTCTCCTCAAGGAATAGCAGGGTATATTGTTGGTCCCCATGTTGAGACAACAACATAAAATAATGGAGTTATCTCCACAAATACTTCTTCCAGATCTTGTAACTTGTATCCAGCAAACCAACACCTGGGACACATACTTCACCTGTGAGTCTCCAATAACTACACAAGATATAGGAAGAGGAGGCTGTTGCTACAGAAGAGAAGATTATCAACTATTCATCATGAACTTTTTTTCTCAGTAGGTAACAAAAGCCATGTAATCAGGAAACTATCAACAACTACTAATTATCAACTTACTTTATGTTTTTAATTTTATGTAAAGGTCCTAAACCTAAAAACTGTCAACAACTTCTAAGTATTAACTTATTTTATAGAAGTTTTCTATAAAGGACCTAGAACTAATAAAGAAGAGAAAAGAGCCCAGACATTAACTTACCATTCATGAAAGTCAATAAAAAGTCAAGAAATTATGCTTGTGGTCAAGAATTTTTTCCTATCACAGTGACTGATTGAATAATAATAGTATAGGGTTTCATAATAGGTAAAGGTATATAGCACCCTGTCCTGTGTATATAGCACTGTGCCATGAAGGCCGTATACTGCCCCTGCATACAACAATGGTGCCATTGTGCCATGCACCCAAAAATTTTAAGTCAATGAATCAGCTAGTCAAACTCGTCTCTAATAATAATAAGAAGAACAAGGTGGTGATGATATGGCTATAAGGGGAAATGGAGGCTATTGTAAAAAAAGAAAATAATACTACACTGTGTATTGACTACTCTGGAAAACAATTGAAGATTCTGGAAAACTCCGGAAAAATACATTTCAAGTTCACATGGGAACCCTGGTGTACTTATTTTTCTATATATTGCGCAAAAAGATGGGGACGACAACACGAGCTCCACATATAGTTATACTGGCTGCGAGTTCAGATGTCAGAGCCTCTAGTCTGCCAAATGAAATCCAGGGTACATTAATACAGTAATTCTTAATTATTATTTTTTGTGTGATAATTTGGCATGGAATAACTCATATGAATGTACATAAAATTTGTTTTAATGAAGATTTCTTAATATAAGCAGTAAAAAAGCAAACTAATTTTATTTTATAGTCTTTTAGAACATACTTGAAGCTTCAATTTAAAAAAAAAAAAAAATTGGCATGATTACTGCAGTACCTGTTAGTGACAATGCAATTTTAATAACGCCAGATGTTGATACCAAAAAATCAACTTTATTTACAACAAAACTTTTTCTGACTCTCAGTGCAAGGGAATCTTGGTGACAAGTTTTATGGTAGATACATATATCTATGAAATTTAGAATAAAAAACGAAGTGATATATCGATTTCTCTCTCGGATTAACTTTTTCTGTTAAGCACTGCAGTGCACTGCCATGGCCTCGACAATGATCGATCTGTGCAAAATTCTGAAACTTTAGCCTCCTGTTACTCCGTAACTATGAGGTGTAGAGAAGAAAAAGTTTGCATGTGTTTATGCCTTGGTAGTATTAAAAATGCACAAAGTTTCATGAAAATCTGAATCGGTGGTAGCATTTTCAATTTTTTTCTGGGTTATTTAATGTGTAACCAGTCAGATTTAATTATATGTGTTTCTGGTAAAGAAGAGAATATTAAGAAACTGCAAAGTATTTATTTATAAAATTATGTTTTCAGTCTGCAATATTGAATTTGGAAACAAGTGGGAAAAGTGGTAGGGTACTAGGTACCATTTTGCACAGGTGGATGTAGATATTTTTTTTTTTCCGGGAGGGGCAGGCATAACACTGGGAGTATAATGTGCACATCTTAAGTCCCAGGACACCCATTTTTCTCTCAAACGGATGCAGTAATGGCAAATTCAACTTAACCTGGGTACATTGGGGTAAGGGGCCATGTGTGAGGGTACTATTGGGACGACCACCATATTGGATCGAAGTCAAATATTTCAAATGGCATTATCAAAATTATTATGTGGATTATCAAAACACATTAGAATTTTCCAAGGAATGCAATGCTGTAATTAGTTTTGTGATAGCTGTAACGGTACAGAAGTTATTGACACTGTAAAATTGCAACGGAGTGCTGCGATACCCACCGGTATGTTGAAGAGGATGTGCTCAATGTGGTTTCCATTGTGACGAACACACACCCCTAGACTTTTTTTGTATGGTGTTACTTTGAAACAGCTTGAGTATGCCAAGAAAATCCGTGATGCACACCACCTTCACTACCTTATCATGTGGGCCTGTTATCAAATACCTCCACAGATGCTCATGTGGGTCCATGCAGAGTGGATCTCACGCCTGAAAGATTGTGTTCGGCACAATGAAAACCACACTGAGCACATCCTCAAGAACATACCGATGGGTACCGCAGCATGTAGTTGCTAGCTTTCAGTGTCAATAACTCTTGTACCTTTACAGTTATCACAAAACTAATTACAGCATTGCATTCCTTGGAAAATTCTAATGTATTTTAATTCCCAACATGCCATTTGAAAAAATTGACCTCGATCCAATATGGCCGACTTAGAGATGGCGGCCATGTCCTGGAAGCATCCTCACATGGGTCCCTTACCCTGATGTACCCAGGTGAAGTTAGATTTGCCATTACCGCATCCGTTTCAGAAGAAAAAGGGTGTCCTGGGACTTTTGAATCACCCTGTATATTCCCATCAAGGCAATGTGACAAAAAAGTCCCTTCTAGGCACCTGGAGGCAGTTGCCCCTACTCTTTTGCCACCTTGAAATAACTGTCCGTGTTCCCCTCTCCTTTCCCAGTTTTGGCAATTAATCGCCGATACCTACTGATCAGAATTATTCAGATAATTGAGAGTTCCACAAATTAAAAATGTTTTCAAATTTCCTTTATTTTCTTAAACCAGAACCATTGAATAGCCAAGTTAATTAAATCATACGCATTAGCAGTTATTATTACAATTGCTTAACCTCGCTACAAAGAATCGTAGTGAGGTTAAAGAAAAAATAATAATTCACCTGGTAGCCAGTAGCTGCGATTGGGTGCCAAAACTGGGGACCAAGGACAATTTACGTTCTCTTATTAGACAAGTTTGAGCTTTTGTTCTAGGTCCACTTTTATGCACAGATAGACTAATTGGGACTGGACCTACAGTTTAAAGTGGGATCCGAACCATTATATGCCTCCACCGGGTCTGGGTAGACAAGGCATAGCATTAAGAGGCCACAGTGCAGGAGCAATGTGGAAATAGGTGTGTGTATGTATGTATGTATGTGTGTGGGCAGAGGCCACGATTTTTTGTCTGGGGGGCAAGTATCAGGGTAAACGTACCAATAATAATAATTTTAATAATGTAATTATTGATTTGCTATATTTTACTTTGCTTTTGTACCACTTTGGTTAATTTGCGAAGATGGGAAGGAGTGATGATATGATGAAATTGATGGACACTCACAAACATCCATGCCCAAGCCGGGATTTGAACCCAGGACCAACATTATTATTATTAGTTGTAGTAGTAGTATCAAAGACGTTATTGCTCTCGTAAATTATGCAAAAAGGTGGTAGAAGTTGGTGCCATAGCATTTGTGTTCGAACAAACTATTTCAATTATTTTTTCAACACGTTCAATTTCACATAAATAATGGAAAACAAATACACAAACTATTTTTAAAGACACAAAATGCTTGATAAATGCATTCCAAATATTATTCTTTTTTACATTAACATCTAACTTTCATGGACGATATATGTTTCACACATATGCAACATGGAGCGAAGTGGACATAAAATCGTGTATGTATTCAAAGTTTATTTAACACATATTTTTTACAACATATATTATGTAAATACATTACACAACCAATTCATCCATTTCACAATAAACCAACAGCAAAAAATACATAAATTGTCTCTGAAATGTGCACGCTCCCTTTCCTGAAAATAATTATTCATGCATTTAAAAGAAAATCAATTAAGACAAGTCTTATTTCTCCGTCTGGTAATAATTTACAATGCATTACAAAGAACAATAACAAATTGCGAGCAAGAAAATTTTTGGATCCAATTTTTTTCCAGGCTGAAATCAATATTGAATTAATAGGGCGCAAATAATTTCACGGGACGTCAATACATTCTCTCTTTTACAACATTTGTGCCTCCCCGATGGTGTAGTGGTACCATCGTCGCCTTGTGATCAAGGGGTCTCGAGTTCGATACCCGGTAAAGGCAAATTGCACAGTGGTTCGGATCCCACTTTAAACTGTAGGTCCAGTCTCGATTAGCCTTTCTGTGCGTAAATCAATCGGTCAATCAATTTTACAGCTTTTTTCATTTAGATCGTTCGGTGCCCAGGGTCGGTGCCTCCCTAGCTACCGTTCTGATCTTGATAAGACTAAGAAAAACACGCATTGCGAACGAAGCGAGGAAGAAAAGTTTATGGAAAATTTATTTATTTGCATAAAATTTGAAGTTGTGGGCGGTAATTGCCCCCTGCAGGTACACTTGGACGTCAATGTTTGCCCCCCTAGAACTCATTTCTGTCCCCTATGGTTGCGCCACTGTGTGTGTATGTGGAGGGAGCACTGCCCATCCAATCGCCGCCACTGCTGGTAGCCTTGCATCAATGATTGCAGACTTCTGGAGACTGCCTCTCTACACAACAAACACACTCATTTATGCAAGGACAAAATTGAATTTTTTTCAAGTTTGAAGAAATCGTCGATGTTATTTTCGTAGCATTTTATTATTCGCATTTTAAAATTTCATGACTCGAGGGGGCCCCTTCCCTGGGTACGGGCCTAGTAACATGCATAACTTTCATGTACCACATATGCAACATAAAGCGACGTAAAATTAGAAAAATATTCGCTAACACTACGTGTACGTATTCAACGTTTCTTTAATACATATATATTCAACATATATTATTTAAAATACATTACATAATCATTTCATCCACCCAAAAATTATACAAATTGTCTCGGAGATGCGCACGCTCCTTTTCCTCAAAATAATTATTCATGCATTGAAGAGAAAATCAATGAAGATAAATCTTGCTTCTCTCTCTGGTAACTTAAAATGCATTACAGAAAACAAAAGTGCGAGCGAAGCGAGCAAAAAAATTTTTAGATCCAATTTTTAGTAAACAGGAAACAATAATGATTTAATAGAGCACAAATAATTTCACGGGACACCATGGCATTCTCTTTTTTACAATTTTATCATTTAGATCGTTCACCGTCAAGGGCCGACTCCCGTCGCCATCCTAACTACAGTCTGAACTTTATCAGATCAAGAAAAAGCAGGTATTGCGAACGAAGCAAACAAGAAAATTTTACGAGATGTATTTTTACTTGCATAAGATTTGAGATCAAAGGGGCAATTGCTCCTCTGCAGGTGCCCTTGGAAGTCAGTGTTTGACCTCCCCATTAATTGACTTCCGTCTAAGGTTGGGGGCAACGCCCCCCTGTGGAGCACATTCAGCATCATCGCGCTTAGCTCGAAGTGGCAGAAAATCAAAGTAAAATAACACCAATTTATCAAAACCGTTTTGTAATTGTCTTCTATTTTAAAATACACACACACCATACGCGTGCGCAGACCCTCTGATTAGACCTCACTTTATCTCACTGTTATTAGTTGCATTGCATCGATATATATATATATATATATGCAGCAACATAGGCGCACCGTAACGAATAAATAAATTGTCCCTGAAATGTGCCGCGCTCATTTTCTTCCAAACAATTGTTTTCATGCATTTAACACAAAACTGTTTAGTAGCAAGAGTCTGAGGTAAACTTCCCTCTTTGGTAATTTACAATGCATTATAGAAAACAATAAAATTGCTAGCAAAGCGAGCAAAAAGAAATTTAGATCCAAATTTTTGCAAACTGAAAACAATATTGATTTAACATGGCACAACAAATATCATGGGGCGCCATGGCATTCTTTTTTCAATTTTTTTCATTTCGTTCGTTCGTCGCCCAAGGCCAACTCCCGCCGCCCCCTAGCTACGACTTTGAACTTGACAAGACTGCAAGAAAAGAAGATAATGCTTGCGAAGCGAGCAAGAAAATTTTACGAAATCTATTTTTATGTGTATAACATTTGATGTCGAGGGGACCAATTGCCCCTGCAGGTGCTCGGCCGTCTGGAAGAAATAATACAAGAAAGACGCGAAAACTAATTCCATCTTGAGTATTCTTTTGGTCTTCTACTCTTAGATTATACTAGTCTTGCTTACTTTTACCTCAATGTTTGCCCCCCCCCCCTTGCCCCTCTAGAATTGATTTCCATCCAAGGTTGGGGAGGGGCAATGCCCATTGCCCCCTTGAAGTTGCGCCATTGCACCCCTTCCCCCCGTTGTTGCTTTAAATTTAATCGGCTTGAAAATACTTCATTTTCTTTAAGAGTATAATATCGTTTAATAAAGGCGATAAGATTCCTCTACACTATTTATTTATTATTATCCTGCGCACAACAGGCATCTGCCCTTTTACAGTGCACAGTACATTTGAGGATTTATACACTTAAAATAATATTTATACACATTTTCAGATATAAAAAAAATACATATAGAGGTTACATATATCATTCTTATACATTACCGTGGATAAAAATGAATCAAATCTTACACAATTACATTCATATATGTATGTGTGTGTATATATATACACACATAAAGCAGGTAAAGAAAGAAAACGGAAAAGATAAAATTAAGTAAGAGTGTTGTCCATTAAATAGCGTTTATACTCAGAAAATTTAGCAAATATGTCCAAGTGTACGCCCCTCTCTAACCATTCATTATGCAAGCTACACATTCTTCGCAGGGGAGCCATTTCTGCGGATTTTGTACAGGTGTGGGAAATTGCAAATTTCTAGGTGAAAGTATAATAATGTAGAAACATGGATGTCTGGAAGGGGGGGGGGGCAAGGATGACTACACCTCCCCCTTAGAAATCGAATGTGAACCTAAAAAGTATATATTTCACACGTATAATTTGATTTCAGTCACAGTAATTTACATACATTAATGCGATAGCTTCAAATTCAAGTAGTGTCTTTTGAGGGGGCAACACTATTATCGGGGTAATATGCCCCCATGGAAAATTACCCTGCTTGTCTCCATGGAAAAAAAAATCTGCGGACGTCCATGATTGGGGGGGAGGGGCAATTACCGCCTGTGCGCACGCCTATGCCGCCATTAGGGAACGCGAGGCCCTGTGCGAACTATATCCGCGAGGCCTTTGTGTTATGTAATGTTAAAATATCGATAACAACAGTTTCTCGTAAAATTCTTCTCTAGCGCCAACCTGGTTATTACCGTTCGCAGTATCGCCTTTTAGCAGTAATAAAATTTAAAATTTGGCAACCAGCTTTTCTTAATGACTGCTGATTGAGCCCTTGTTTTAGCGATACATTCCCTAGAAAAAAAAATGTTATCCTGTGTGTTCGCAGCCATGTATTGTAAATTTACTCTTGTTGTTGATATGTATTTTTTCTACCAGAAAACGCACTAAGTACGGAAAGGGGATCATGACAGCAAGAGCCAGCCCCAGAGTGTGGCAACTCGGGCGCTCACCCGAAGCCCCGGCCTCCAGGGGACACCGCGCTAGATAAAAATAATAGTTTATGTGAGTTTTTTACGAGTTTATAGGATGCTGGTGTTTCCAATTAAGTAACTAATCTGATATCGCCTGCATTCGTATGTTATTTTGACAAACTACATAATTATAGTGTTCCAAATGTTTGTATCAAACATACATAACATATATTGTTTGTTTACTTATAGAATTAAATATATGAAAGTATTATTTTATGGAAACAATGCAAATTCACTACATGTCAAAATTCAATGAAGAGTAAAGAAAACAATTATGTGATTGGATATGAATAAATATTGCTACTTTTTTAGTTAAACTAACAATATGATCTTGAGCTTTTCCGGTTTTGCAATTAAATATGTATTAGTGGTACATGAGATTGATTGAGTGATCGATTTGTTGTTTTAAGTTCACTTTATGCCCAGATAGGCTAATCGAGACTGGACCTACAGTTTAAAGTGGTGGGATCCTAATCACTATGCCATTTGCCTCTACCTGGTATCAAACCCGGGACCCCTTGGTTATAAGGCAACGACATACATCAGAATGAAAACGAAATGGACATGTAATAGTGTTTACATTATGATTTTGTAGGACAACGCCTGTACTTCAGACTAAGGAACAAAAATTGAAAAGAAAAAGAAATTAATTATACTTCCCGCAAATATTTTATGCCCCAGGCCCCGTAATGCAAGGTTATGTTCTGCCAAATACTTAAGGACATACTACAGTATTCGTTTGAAGATCTCACACTAGTCCTGCTTTTCCTGTGAAATCAACAGTCCCTGTTGCTCATCAATAGTTATGTTTTTCTGCATTCTAAATTCACATTCGGTCCATTTTTTAAGGCATTGAATTTTACTATCTGATATTTCATGGTTTTGTTGTCGATAGCTTAAATGCCTTCAATCATCGCATCCTTCATTTGCCAGCATGCCCCCACCTTTCTCCCCAAACAGCTTACAACAAAAAGGAGAGAAAATTTTATGTTTCCTCTTCGAGTACACCAACCCTTCTGTCGAACGTTTCCCCATTTTGCATAACACGCTTATAATATCCAGGTGAAAAGTGTAAATTATCACCAATAATTGGGTAATCATGATTTATGATGCGAACAGGGTCCTTTTGAATGATTGAGTCAAATTCGGAACTGTTTAAAACTGAGGTCCACTCACCTTGATCTAAAAGCAGAGGCGATCTGTCACCTGGCTCAGAAGATGACATGAAGCATACTCCCCCACCCGCCTCGGGTACAAGTAGTTTGGCATCTGGTTCACAGACGAGCTACCGCCGCCACTGATACATACGACTTGGACTATATCGCGAACACGCAGGCAAAATATTGATTGCCGACCCCTGTGGCGGAGTGGTTAGCACATCGCGCTATGACGCTAATGGTCCCGGGTTCGAATCCTGGCCTGGACATGGATGTTTGTGAGTGTTTATTCATCAATTTCATCATATCATCACTCATCCCCATCTTCGCAGATTAGCCAAAAGTGGCACAAAAGGCGAAGTAAAATAAAGCAAATCAAACTATATTTATTGCTACTTTTCTATTTTACGCCACTTTTCTGCCTCAGTTAAATCGTAACGATGAGCACGAATGACGCATATATAGAATTGAAGACTGGACACTCACAAAGGAACATCCAAGCCCACGTCAGGATTCGAGCGAGTGCATTTCTTGAGAATTAGATATTTGAATAGTAGGAATTAAAAAATGGGATGATATGAGTGAAGCAAACGAACTGAACTTATCTTTAATCTAGAAATTCTTCACAGTAATGCTGCTACAAACAAGTCCGTGGCGCAAGAGCCGTCTTAGGGGCACAGCCTGCCACTCAGCTTTTCTTTGGGTGACCCGTGGTGAGCGCATCGAATCCCATCGCTGCTATTTTCTGGCTTTCGAGACTGGAGCCCGCTACTGTTTCTTTTCAAGTAGCTCCTTAATTGTTCTCACGATGCTGGGTTGACACCGAAATTTTGAGAGTTCGTACTGGGAATCGAACCCGGGACCACTCGCACCAAAATCTAGAGCGCTAACCAGTAGACTTCGCGGGAGCCCTCTTCACAGTAATAGGTACGCTTAAATTTATTTCTTAATATAAAATAACGTTATCCTAATTTCATTTAATCATCATTCATCATCGTCGCCACGATCAGGCCAGAAAACAGAGAAATGCATTTTTATCCTTTGGGTGCCTATTTGCCTATTTGATTCAGAGGTTTTCGCTGACTTCAAATCCACAACCCTACCCATTATTCTCGAAAACAAAAGCGTTCCGTGCTTTGCACTAATGGAGTATTTATTACACACTCGGTAGACGGTTTCATCTTGCCGCTGCGGTTGTAAACACGAGAGGTTGTAGTAAAGAGCTCAGCGGACCTTCAAGGCTTTGATGCCGACTCTTGTTTTTGTCTTTTCGCAGAACGGCACACCCTGAATTTTGTTGGGCCTCAGTTCGCAGACAAATAACCATTTTATGATGCCTGTCCTGGGTCGAACATTAGGCACGAAATCATGGAAAGTTGGAGTCACAAATGGGTCGGTGAATTTTCACTGGTGGCTTGACAAAAGGGGACATAGTTGTCCGTTAGCAGAAATACAACTTTGTTATGACGCAATTTTTCTTTTCACAACAATTATGTTTTTCGCGGTGGCACGCGTCGCACACCCCTATCGGCGACCCGGGCTATGACACGCACAATAACTGGTTCGCTGGTAATCAGAACCTATCTCCTGATGTTTCCGGGTTCGCGTAATTTGTTCTTTGTGAATTGTGAGTGACCCTTCAGCAGTTCCGTCTAATCAACATTCATCCTCATCGTCGCTGTTAACTAAATGGTGAAGAACGTCAACGCAAATGGAATAAATTAGAAATACATAAATAAGCGTATTAGTATCTTCCAAAATCAATGTCAAAGGAACTATCGACATGTCAGATTGAACTTGTCGATCACTGACGTGGCGTAGCGGCTGCCCCCGCAATGTCGGGAGCTCTAAATTGTAGGGGCCCGCTATGTTCTCTCTCTGTGCATCTGAAATTTTATATAATCCCAAAAATTCAGCAGGTTGTGTCGTTTATTTTAAATAAAAAATGGTTTTAAGAAACAGAAATCTGGTTCCCAGTAATATATGATATGACGACGTCTGCGGTATTGTCTCAGCCTGAGGGGCCCGGGCAACTTGACAACTTGGTCTCTACCGAAGTACAGAATGAACTTACTCACATATGGCAATCGGTAGGAAAATTCTCCCGTCTCGTACCTTTACAGTTACAAAGTTTATCGTAAACGTAGCCTCAATATGAAATTGAAATAAGATCAGAGATAAATATCCCACATTGTCCACACCCCTTATGTTTTACTTCAAAGGGGCCTAAAGAATCAGGAGGTGGAGCCCGGGGGCAATTATCCCTTTTGCTCTGAGGTCCAGTTGCCCTTATTTCGCAAAGGGTGTATACAGTGCTCGAAGTGAAAATTCCTAGCTGCGAATTTTCTTGTTCGAGTTAGAGGATAGAAGGAAGGATCATCACATGGATCAACGTGAAGACAATGCAGAAGGTGGAGGAAGATGCTTATGCAAATTATCCTAGCTGGGGGATGCTTTATGATTATTATTTTTTGCGTCTTTTACACTCCTTCCCCCCTTACACACGCTCTTCGAGCACTGATGATCTAATAACAAAATGGTTCTTGTTTCATGAAAACGTCTCAAAGAAATATGAGTGGTCTATCGGAAAGAAATGGCATCGTTAAAACTATGAATAATAATATATGTCCATTAACATCAAAATTAAACACCTTGCCCGTGCGGCAACAACTTGTTTTTTGTGAGTGGCCCAGTCTTTCCAATCGGCATTTCATTGAGTGACAAATTTTCAGTGAATAAAGTCCCATCGCCGCTTTATTATCTATCTCTCAAGACTGGAGTCCGTTGCTATTTTCTCGTAGCAGACTGCAATTGACCTTGTGGCGCTAGGTCACCATCGACAATCTAGAGGTCCGGTTCAACCCCCAAAACTGAAATCATAAATTTTCTTGAGTATATAACTATTTGTATAAGAAGCTTAATGTGAGCGGCTCTGACATAGACGCTTAGCCTGGCGCAGGCAGGCTTTGGGGGCTGAAGGCGCATCCACCTCAAAGTCCAAAAGAGGAGGGCTTCTGGACTTACTACCTATTAATCACTTTCCACAAACAGTATTTATACATGTGTATTATATGTAACCTAATTGTTTCTTTTTAAAAATGTTTCGAGCCAAAAATACAAATGATCACGAGTAAAATATTTGGCTGTGTGAAGTCTCCCGAAAATTGATCCTGTCTGTGCCACTGCAAGATAAAATATTTCTAAATTCGTTATAAAGTTATTGATCAGAGATTTAGACCATCTTGATTTAGTTCCGAGAAACACTGATATATAGCCTATGTCGATGACAAAAAATGGGAAGGCAGGGTATTTGCGGTAAAAGTTAATTTGATTTAAACGGCGGGGGAAGGGGTATCTAACTATTGTTATTGTACGTCTATTTATTTATTTTTTCACTGAGGGGCCCCAATATTATACTTGAAGGGGGGCTCCAGGGAACTGCGCTACGCCACTGATCACTGGCATACATTCATTAGATTCAGCCAATGAATTATCCCTGCATACAGAACACACCTTCATGTCTTAAGATAGGCTCTATTGTGCTTGAGATAGAGCGATGTGCTCTGTTGAACACAGGTGCAAACATTCAGAAATATAGCGAATGTGTAACTTATTATCATTTCATAAAGGATCAACCTCAGCCTCCACAAACCGCTGTTCATGTTATATCGGCGTCAGGTGTGGACGCGGGTGGGCAACTGCCTACTCAAAACGAATTCTTATTTTCGGAAGATGTGATCTGGTTTCGATTTCATGCGTAATATCCTTGCGAATGTTGTCGATTCAAAAAATGTTCACAACAGGCATCTTCGCTGTTCTTTGATGCAGGATTAGTTTACTAAGAAAGGCTACGAAAATCGTTGCAAATATCCTGAAGCTTAAAACCTGTGAAATGGAATTAATTTAAACTTTTTTCAACTTCCTTAATTTTATTATTGGCAAGCAGATACTATTTTCAGTGCATTTACAACAAAATAATTAATATTTACATGAATAGAAGCAATGCAAAATCAACTGGCATCATCCCTTACTACACACTCCAGACCACTTTTGATGATACAGTTATCTATATGTCTATATCATACAAGAAAAATGTACAGTATTGAATTCTAGTGCATACTGTACATTACACTCCGGCCGAAGCAATGAAACTCCCCTTCGTTCACCAAACGTGGAAGCTGTTAACTATTGTTGCAGATATGGAAGGAATGTGAATTATTCATCAAAGTCACAGATTTCTGTCTAAAGGGGAGGCCGTACGGCTTTAGCCTTAGGCAGAAATGCATTGCGAAACTTGGTTTGGGGAGGCAAAATCGAACTTAGGGATTAACTTTGGAAAGGGGGAGGGGCAGAATCGACAAGTTGTTTACCCCATAGAAATAGCACAGATAAACTTATAAACCTAGACATATAAACCTATATACGTTTATCTGTGGAAATAGCGTCAACTACTATTTGGTATTTAAAATTACTCTTTCATTCTTTGTTCATCAGAAAATGCCCTGAACTTGTAAATTTTACTAGGCCTGAAAATTTCAGGGAAGGAAAATGACCCTTTCCCTCGCCAAGTTCCCCATACATTAAATTTTAACCTTAAACCACATGTCAGTGAACGAAATAATACATTCTGCAAAAATCTACATTATCATTTGTTGGTTGTTTGTTTTTTAACTCAGAAACGCAAAATTTAACTCAGTGATAAAACTCCTTTGAAAATCAGTATCTATTGATACGTTGTTTTTTTTGTTTGTTAAACCGTGGACGGTGCATAGAGTCTCGTCGCCATTGTTACCTAGTTTGTTTTTAATTTAATTATATTTTATTTATTTTATTTTTGCCGGAGACCCATTTTGGATATCGCCGTCATTTTCAACTTTCCTCTGAGACCGACACAGCTTTACAGTCATAAGTACGGAATTACGTACAGAAAATTAATACATATTAAACAAAATAACAGTGAGTAAGGAATGATTGTCTCATCAGATTTCAATTGTGCATTGCGGAGATGGAAATGCTGGACGTTGGCTACTTCCTGTAGGAAGTGAGGGATCGGCAGAAAAGTCCCGGTCCCGCTAATGAACCATTCCAACGCCTGATGCTGGAAATAATAATGGAAAAGAATAACATAGATGTTGACAAGAATAATACATATCTTACATGTCTTCCTTGTCACGTACTGTCTGTTTCAATGGAACAGATTTGCAAATGACTTGGAAACGACCTCTAAAGTGAATTCAAAGCCATATCTCTAGAAAGCTTCGGGTACAGAGCTCCCAGGAAACATGAGCAGTTGTGTCCTGCGTCTTTGTTGGAATCTTTGAGCCTGTTATCTGAAGGAGGGAAAATGATTCCAAAAGGTTTTGGAACGGGTAGTATAGCCACAACGGTACCATATGTTTTCAGTTTTGGCCCTCAGAGCCTTTGCTTCCTCATTTTCGCGATTCAGTGTTCCAGACTCAAAGCATAGTGTTTTATAATAATAGAAATAACACTAAAATAAGGTCACTTAAAAATAATAATAACCCTTATTTTCACACTAAACAGCGAAAAGTAACATAGATTGTGTTGCAAAATAACATATTTTGAAACTTATCTATTGAGATAAATTGTTAGAAATTATTTTTATAATTTATTTTTTCAAAGCTTTGGTTTTCTCTCTAATATTCCATGAATTACACAGACTACTACCATATCATAAACTTTAAATAAGATAGTTAAGAGAAGCAACAAGTATTAATTCCATGAATTTCGCTACTTGAATTTTTTATTTTATTTCAGTTGTGTATTTATGGTTTCATCTTAGGATATGATAACTATCGTTTTCAGCAGCACCGATTATTGTACGTTTGATGTTTGCCGAAGAATCAAAAACTATAATTTTTAAAGTGGGAAATAATGGACATTACGTTTATTCATTCTCTGTATATTTTGAGAATCTAGTAAATGTCTGGCTCGATATTGATTGATTGTTTTAAAATTAGTGGGTGCGTGGGCACATGTGGCCATTTTGCACGCCTAGCTCGATATATCATCGGAAATAGGACGTGACAGTTGTGGTAGAAGGCAGCCTCAACTCTCGTGAGAATAAAAGAGTGAAGAACGAATGGTGAGAAGAATTCTGTATACCTTTTGTACTAATCTAAAGGGAACTAGCTACGCACCTGAAGAATCCCTGCCAGGATTTCCTTCACTTTCACTTGTAGGTACAAATATACATGCTGCAATGTTGGAGACATAGGGTGCACAGATATTTTTTTATTATTATTATTTTGCAACAGAGTTAAAATTTATTTTTAGCACATTGATTGCTTGTGTGACTGATTCAAATATTGTTTCATACATCTTATATATAGTATAGTGCCGTACTCAGATTTCTAAAAATGGAATAGAATTTGGTGTCTCCTGTACAGATTCACGCGTTCTGCTTCTGGTAATCTGTAGAAAAAATTACATGTGTTTTATTTCAAGCGAAAAATTCACTTCCTGAAATAAAAGTGTAACCCGACAAGAAGTTAGAAATGGACTCTGCATAATGAAACCAGACATACAACTTTATTTGCATGTACAAGATTTGGATTGCTAAACTATACTTATTATGTCTAATTTTCTTATATCTGATCAACTACTAAGAGTATTTTTACATTAACGTAAAGAGGGTACAATATTATTACATGACTGTAAGGGAAGAGAAAGTGTGTGTAAAGTAAAATTTATGTAGTGCGTACGGCGTACAGCTCGCACAAGGAAAATGCAAATAAATAAAAAAAAAGAAAGTAAAAGTGCTCCCCTGTGCATAGCAACACGCCATGAAGGCACAAATAGTATTTATTTTTCTAATTTTATGGAGTAATTTATATACAAGGCTCTACTATGTAGTGTACTTAGTACAATTATTACATTTTACAGGAATCGCTAATACAATAACAGGATAAAGTAACGTAATTTGGTGATAATTGTTCTAACGTATGCCGCCGCATAACCTATACATTATGCTCTGTCCAGGGAATCTCAGGAGCGAAGGAAAGCAACTCTGCACAAGTCATGACGTGAAAGGGCTCAACCAGTGAAAACATGCCAGGGAACGGGATTTCGTGGAGGGCAGAGAAGCAACTGCAGTTACCAGCCTCTGCAGCAGCGCGTACTGCTTCGCTCCTCGCACTAGCTTTTTACCCTTATGCGCGGCCTTGCTCCAGAAGATTCCCTGATTCCCTGGATACATTGTAGATGAGATGACTCGCGATGCCCATCATGAAGATGCATTTGTGAAGACAGTCCCAACGTTTTCACTTCAACTCACTCATTGCCAGGCCCAGATTTATGTGGAGGCTAACGTGAGCCCTCCCCCCCTCCCCTACTCCCCCTTGTTCGATTAGAAGTAAACGTGGAAGGAGGGTAAATTTTCAGAGCTTCCTATTTTTACATTTTGAGATTGTTGCCTAATATGTAGTTCTTCGGAAGCCAAAGGTACAGGCAGAATTTTTTTCGGAGGTTGGAGGTGTCAAGAATTCTTTATCTCAAACTTTATGGCCTGCTTATTTCCATATCTCGAGGGTTTCCGTGAACTATTACTTCTATCGAAATTTTTGTTTAATCAGATAAATTTCACAGTAAGATATTTGCTATTTATGCATATGGTAAACCATCAAAAATAGTAATTTAATGGCGTCAATACTTTCGTATAACTTTTAGAAGAAAAAAATGTTTCACCTACAGACCAGGGTAATATTACATAGATTTCTTTTACAATCATTGATTTTTAATGTAAAATGTAGTACAAAAGTTACAATGTAGGCTGTTTTATTACTGTGAATTGACTTGAAATTAAACGATAATTATTACTTCAATTTATAAAATTAATAACAACAATGGCGGAATGGAGAAAAAGTCATTCCCTCGTTCGAAACTAATTTAAACCTGCAGAGGTTGGAAAATAAAATGTGGGAACGACAAAACTCCATGACTCAACCCCCTCCCTCCTCTTCTTCAATTCGAGCACTGCCTACAGTCAATTATTACTTCTAAGGTAAATTATGTCAAATCGTTAGTCATTTTTTTTACATGAGAGTTCAAATATCATCCATTTTTCTTCGTTGTGTGGCATCTTTGAAAGCAATTTTTCCATAGTGGAGGGGAGACAGCTGAGTGGAGAAGGTAATTTAGAACTGCATAATTTGTATGCATGTCCACATTATTATAATAATTAAATCAAGAAAACATTCGTGATCAGGTACGAATTGGAGAGGAAAGAAGAGTTTACAGAATTCTTGTTGGGAAAACCTGATGGTAAGAGACCTGTAGGAAGACCAAGACGAAGATGGAGGCATAACGTTGAGAAGAACCTAAGGGAAATATGTATGGGATGGAAAAGATTGTACTGATCTTGCCCAGGATAGGGACAGATGGAAAGCTTTGGTTGTTGGAGCCATAAACCTTCGAATTTAAGAAGGTTAGAGTCTTAGAGAGTTGGTTAAATTTTAGTTAGTGCTCCAAATTTGATGTTCAGTCGCCCTACCAAAATTCCCGATATAACCTAAGATTAACATTGATATTCCCCTCTTTCCATCGAAAAAATACTCAATCTCTCGCACCGGAATTCGCCTGACAATTTAAGACTTAATAGGTCGCCACCACCACCACAACCAAATAATACATATTACCCGTTATAATTTCCTTGGCAGTCTGCACATTTCTATTTATAAAGCAGCGATGCTCGAATGATGGCGTAGTTCAACTTCTGTCCAACACTCAGCGCCGCCATTAGATGTGCGACGCGTGTCACAGCACAGGGCCTCGCGCTCCCAAAGTACAATTCTATCGAATTGTTCATTCATTCATTCATTTATTGTGAAAGCGTGATCCCATTCAAATAGAACGAGGGAAAAAAAAAAACGAGGAAAAAAAAACAACAACATACATATGTTAGCAACCCTACTACTACATAAAACGATTGATTGATTACTTCGCTTTTCTGCCACCTTTGGCTAATCGCGAAGATGAGGATGGTGAAATTATGAAACGACACTCATAAAGAACACACATATCCTGGCGGCCTGGATTTTAACCTGGGACCCCTGGCGTTGTAGCGCTCTCTACTAACCACTCCGCCACGTAGAAGTGATTTCAAACGGGTACAGCAAGATATGGCAACAGCCAAAAATCAACATTATTGCTATAAAAACATGCGAAATTAAAATTTTATCCGCAACACAGTTGAATTTCTTGATTCGGAAAACGGTGTTCATTTTTGGCATGCTACCAGTTAGTTCAAGTTCGCCGGTAAGGAGCAATAAGCGACACTTCTGTTGTTTGTGACCCTGCCGTTTTCTACTGGTTGCCCGTCATAAACCACTGCTCGAGAGGATGCAGGTACCGTAATATGGTCTCCAAATTTGAGGACATGCCGTCCCTCGTGTCCTTGGAAACTTCACCACATTGGGTATGTTGTTCTTCCCTTTGTAACAAACATGTCCTCATAAAGATCTGGAGATACTTCTATTTTTACTTCCTGAAAGAAAACATCCCAGAGAAAGGACGCTTGCTTGTTCAATGTTCCAAAAAGTTTCAAGTCATAAGCAGTGGCGGATCCAGATCCAGAAGTTAGTTTGGAGGGGCGAATTTCAGTCGGGTATCTCACCTCACCCAGAATCAATTCTAACCTACACTTGCTCTGTATTATATAAGCGAGATATTATACTATAAATAGGAACCAAGTTCTAGAGACTAGACTTATTGTTTTGCAAAAATAGGATTCCAAGGCTGGAATAGATGTTTTTTATTGTCGTTATCATAATTCCTGCTACAGTAAACTGAACGACCAGATATGTTAAACTTGGTAATCATTTGAATCTTCAAAAATATTGGGCATAATAATATATCTAAAAGCCCCTATCGCCCTCCCCGTGAATCCATGCCTGGCCATAAGTCATTATCGTTTGAAAGAGTATTGCGTGCAGCTTCCATCCAGGTATTACAGTTTATACTTATTATGTACTAAAAAACCCGTTCCCTAATAGCTGTAACAGGATAATGCTAACAGTTCCAATAACACTTGTGAATGATGAAAAAGTTTCCCTCGTTTGAAATTAATCAAACGTGTTTAAAAATTAACATGTATTTTTATACAAGCTAAAATATTGAAAATTAATATTGAAAGTTTTTCTTGTGTCTCCAACCGGTTGCCGACGTCACCTGTGTGCACCATGGTAGCGTGATTAGCACAGCACGTTACGACGCTAGGGGTCCCGAGTTCGAATCCCGGCCTGGACATGGGTTTTCTTTGTGGGTGTCCCTTCATCATATCATCACTCATCCCCATTATTATTCCCCTTTTTACTAACTTCCTCTTCTAACAGCTGTGCACTATTAAGAATTTTGACTTTGCACTCATCTGAATAGGAGATTAGGAGATGACATTGTTCAAACCGACATTTTCCCTTCAAAACAGCACTTTACTTTTTCCTGGAATGTGCGTTGCCTACGTACGTACGTAGTAGCGGATCCAGAAATGATAGTTGCAATGGTCTAATGTTAATGGGTTACCTTACCTACGTCTTATGACAAAAACATTTAAAATTATTTCCGACAATGATAATAAATTCATGAGGAATCTGCATCATTATAAACAGCATATTTCTATTTGTGTGTGTTTATATATATATATATATATATGAGTTTGTTCCTTCTACCTCCCTATCTCTTTCTGTTTCGTCATCTTTCTCTCACTTTCTCCCCCATTTTCATTATGCTCTTGCTCTTTAACTTTCTATCACGGTATCTTTCTCTCAGTCTCTCCTTTTCTCATTATTGCCTTATGCAATACACATACATGATACTCTGGCTACAAGAGTCCACGTAAACTCAAAGGTGTAAACTCCATTTTTGTCCCTTTTTCTTCTTACTAAAACGGGTCAATGTCACATGACAAATAGTGTGTGATTGAAACATTGTGTTCCAGAACTAACTTTACAGCTTTTTCATTGTTATTTTATGTTATTTTGTGAAGGGCCTCGTCCTTTATTTTTCTACCTCTTACCATTCTCAATCAAATAGAATGTAATATTTCAAAATTTTGTACTAGCTATGTTTTATATTACAAAACAAGCGAATATTTTAAATGGGAAATGGACAGGACAAGGGGCAATTGTAACAGTGTTACAACTGTCACAATTAAATGTTACCTTTGCCCCACCTGACGCCATATTGATTGATTTGCTTTATTTTGCTTCGCCTTTTGCGCCACTTTGGCTAATTTGCGAAGATGGGGATGAGCGATGATATGATGAAATTCATGAATGGCGCAGTGGCAGCGTCGTCGCCTTGTAATCAAGGGGTCCCGGGTTCGATACCCGGTGGAGGCACAAGTGGTTCGGATCCCACTTTAAACTGTAGGTCCAGTCCTGATTAGCCTTACTGTGCATAAAGTAGACTTAAAATAATAAATAAATAAATCAATCAATCAATTTACAAACATCCTGCTCAGGCCGGGATTCGAACCCGGGACCCCTGGCTTTCGTAGCGCGATATGCTAACCACTCAGTCACGGGGGCCGGCTTGACGCCATATTGTTTGCGGGCTTGCAGCTACTAACCACGACCACGACACCAGAAATTCATATCTATATTAACAAATACATAAAATAAGGCGTATTGCAATGGTATAGACAAACCTTGATCAGACGACATCGAGAAAGTACTATTAAACAATAAAGGAGTGCTTTACGTTTTTACTTACATGTTTAAATTGGGAGAAAATGCGAGTAATAGCTGCAGTAATCATGACATAGGCAACGCCGCCACATGAGACACTCACGACTGAGTTCTTCTTTCTGCAGATGCCTCACGACAGGAGCACAGTAACGAATGCTGCATTTGCTCTGTGTTACAATTGGCCCTCTTCTCCACTACACCCTGGACTGCATTTGCTGACTAACGAGGCTCTGGCACCTAGACTTGTAGCCAGGATAATCCTCCGTGGGACTCATGTTGGGTTGTCTATTTGTGTTTGTGATTGTCCTTTCACCCATTTCACGTAATCCTTATCCGCATTTTATTTTTGCAGATACTGATAAATAATTTGCAGTTGGAATGTAGCAAACATTGTGTCATTCTTCCAAACACACTACTTTGTGTGCGTTATCAATATTATTCTTAGTAAAGTATTTGAAATGAAGACTAATTGCTTATCTTTTGTTGTTGTAAGAAAAATTCTCCCCCACGAAATTCTTGGAAATATCTTAGGACAAAATTATTGGTGAGGGGAAATCCCTCACAGGATTTCGCACCATGCTTGCATGATCACAGAACAAATGCATTCCACTTCTGTGCAAAACTTTCAACCATAGAAAAAGGATCAACGTGTACCTCTCATTTACATCTCCATGCTTCACAAGAATTTATTGGTATCCCCTCCACCCACAAAATTAAAATTTATCAAACATCACGCCCTCAAGAAGTTCCTCAACATCCCCTATAAGGTTTCACCAGCGCTAAATTTATGAGTAACCTTGATTCAAAACTTACTCTTACACCCCCGAAATATGAACTTACACTCCTCCAGATGGAAAATTCATTATCCACTCCTGCATGTAATAACGAAAAAGAGATTGTAAAAGACCCTGACTGCAGGGTCTAAAAGGAGCTATTTGTTAATTTTTATTTATGTACTGCAAAATAGCTTACTCTAGTGGGATATATTACACGTACTATCAATTTGAAAATGGTTACGTGACAGAGCAGATAAGATTTTATGTCGAAAAATAAAAAGAAAAACTTCTTCCGAGGCTTCAATTAGCTTCATCGCTTCAAGAACTACTAATGAAGTACGGTGACCCAAAGCGTATTATCTCTGTAGCACTGTTTCAACTGCATAAGGAAAATCTGGATATATTTGGCACTAAAGAAGTAATGGAAGATTGCACTGAAAATTGTGATTGAAGAATATCCTCATTCGGAAAAGTCGAGTAGAAGTTGAAAGTATATGTTCTGCTGAAATATGCCACTGTTGTTATTTAATCAAGATTACGTAGCAATGTTGTTTTCATTTATACCTGTAAACATGTGTGTGTAGCTGGAAGTGGCAGTGTTATAGGTACGGGTGTCCCAGAAGTCTTTCCCTGATTACAAACTTTATTCATATCCGCTATATGCAAGGTAGAGATGTGAAAGTGGTGCCAAAGTGTTGGAAAACTAACCAAGTATTTTTGTTGTAGGTTTGAGTAACGTGGCTGTAGTGTAGCAGTGTCAGTGCCCAGAAAACCGGAAATGTTCACAAATCAGGAGAAAGCTCAGCATGTCCTCTGGTATCACGAGACCCGGTCACCAATAACAGTGCAGAGGAACTTTCAAATGTACAGAATTATTTCGTCTAGAATATCTGCCATCAATAAGTTGGTATTAAAAAAATGGAATTTATCTTCATTCCCAAATCCTGTCAAGTCCAAGAAACATTGTAGGGAAAGATGCCACCCGATGTCAAGAGCATTAATTCCGGATTCCTTGGCACTGACTGCTACACTACAGCCACATTACTGGAATCTGCAACAAATAAACTTGGTTAGTTTACCAATATTTTGGCACCACTTTCACATCTCTACATTGCATATAGCGGATATGAATAAAGTTTGTAATCAGGGAAAGACTTCTGGGACACCCGGTACTTATACGGGGTGCACGGCTTTGCGCCAATCACTCTGGAAAATGGTTTGGTTTTGCGCCAATAATTACCGGATCCTTATCTTTCCGTATATGGTTTTCCGCCACTACAGAAAATCGTAATTCAATGACTTAGGTTGGCAAGCATGATTTTCCGTCCCACTTAAACAGGCTGCGGACAGTCACCGAGATGGCGTGGTTAAAATTTATGCACCACGAACCATAAGTATACAAAATTGCACTTGTCAAACTGCAGTCTCTTACAATGGAACCTTTGTGGCATGTGAGATCAATTTCACGTAATGCATGCGTGAAATTGCTTTGCGATTATATTGATCAATGTAAGATTCAATTTTGAGGTATTTTTCTCTTAAAACGCTCCTCTTACGAGCGGGTTTTTCGAGGCCATTTATTTTAAGGTAAGTGTCGGTCTGGAGGTTAATCAATGCATGTACAAATTTGAAAATATCAGGATGGTTGGTGTAAAACATGGCATTCAGTTTACTGTGAAAGGCTTCACATGCATTTGTTGTGCGATAGGCCGAGGCAGAAAATTCTGCCCATATGTGTGGAGGGTACGTAGAATCGTCTGCAATATAGTTTTCTACCAAATAATCACAAAACTTTGTAATTTTCTCATCTGATGGCTTATCTTCGAACATGTCAATTGCGAAGCAATCAGAGACATCATGGGGAGGTAAGTAAGACAAACCAAAAATATAATTGAGCCATTTACCTTCGGGACCTCTTTCCTTGTAGATTTTCGAAAGACCTAGCCATCTGGATAAAATATTTTTTTTTGGTGGAGGCCCTTCAAAGCTTCCTCTTGGTGGGGGTCCCGGGGCAATTGACCCAGTTGCCCATAGGTTAATCCGGCCCTGCTGATACATGTTTTTATGTTTTCAGTGTACCTACCCGCACGCGGAAAGAAATTGTATTCATACTTTGCTTAACTTTGCTCCCCTAATATCGCTAGAAATCGGCACCTATGTTTTCCGGTGCTGCTTTGCTTGCTTGATTACTTGTTTTAATTTTTTTCCTCTAAGTTCTACCTAAACAAACATACAAACATATTTTTGATTTGGTTACATTTTCCATTTTACCATCCAATTCTTGTCTCGTGCCGACCCTCCGCGATTTAGTGGTTAGCACATCGCGCTACGAGGCCAGGGGCCCCGGGTTCGAATCCCAGCCCGGGCATGATTGTTCTTTGTAAATGTTCATCAATTCCATCATATCAACACTCACTCGTCCTCGTTGTCTAGATTAGCCTAAACAGGAAGAAAAGCAACGTAAAATAACAATTGCACAACCAGTCTTGTCTCGTGTATTCATCCCTCTTCGCTCTTTTTACAATGTGCTGTAGTAGGTCTACTGCGCTTTCTACATCCCTGTTTCAAGATAATATGATATGATGGTTCGCAGCTCGACTAAAGAGACACACTGTGGAGATCGCTGGGAAGCCAGCCAGGTTCATTCTGGAACTTCTAATACGTCTATTGTCTCTCAGGGGTCATTGAAGGTCATGTACCTAGTTCTTTGCTCAATAATACGCCCCACGTTGCACTATTCATTGACATGTCCGATATTACAAATGCATTGCACACATACAGTGGCGCAGGAACGGGGGGGGGGGGTACAGGGATACATTGTACCTCCCAAAATTTTTGAAGGGGGGTACTGTACCCCCTAAACCCGTAAATCGAGTTGTACCCCATGTACCCCCCTTTGGTAATTTGACAACAGACGCAAGGTACTACTGTTAAAATAACCTACTTTAAATTTGCCCAATAAAAAAGTGAATGTTTTTTATAACTGATAAGCATTATCTTTACCACAGAAATTCAAACCATTGTAAACTGATTCTACTACATTGCTCTTGATACTAGTTAGTTCATTGACCTATGTTCTTGGATACCTCTTTAAGGAGACGAAAATTGTTTAAAATGTTTGTGGAACGATGGAATCAGATTTGCTCTCAGACAATCACGCTGCATACGAATGCTCCTTTGCGTATGGGGGGTACACTTTTCTAAAGAAGTGGTCACGTCGATTCGAAGATGAAATACAAATCTTCATCAGAAGAGTGTATGACTGACCCCATTTTCTTTTGAATATTTAAAATGGAATTTTCCTAAACGAAGTACTTACAGAACGAGACGAGGCACGACAGACCAACTTGGGGGGTACAAGACACTCCTGTACCTCACCCATATTTTTCATAACTTTGTAAGGGGGTGTTCGGAAAACTATACTTAAACTTATATATTAAGAGATTTTTTTTTTTTTTTTGCAAAATAGAGTCCAGACTAGCGTACCTGAGCATGAAGTGAATCTAGAATATGTTCTAACAACTTCAGATTGGAATCCGAAACAAAAATAAGCACAAACAAGAATGAGAAGGACTTCACCACACAGGAGACGATATGAAGATGTATGAATACATGTATCTTGGTTCGCAATTTTCACATTTCGAACTCCTGATTATCCGTTCCGTTAAATCCAAATAACCCCAGAACGAGGTCCAGAGCTTTATATGTTTCACAATTGTTATCAGGTTTTAAAATCTGTTAAAAAAATCTAAGAAAAACAAAGAAAAATATATTTATGCAAATTTTGCATTAAATAACAGGACATTCGTGTGTGCTGTTCTAAAATAGAATGTTTCTCATGGCTTCACATTATACCTAGGTATCAAGGACTTATTTGGAGGGGGTCCAAGAGGTCCGGACCCACCCCCGAAAGACTTACCATGTAGTAAAAGTAAATAATCAAAATATAATTGTGTAGCATTAAATATATAATCGATGGCTATTTCCGCTCAACTTATTGGAAGGCAAGGAATTTCGCTGATACGGCTTTGAAGGGTTCCAAATATTTATGCACAATACTAATGATGATATCCATAAAATATTGATCAGCAACTTTACTTTTCGTTAATTGGATCTAACTCCTTTTTTGTTATTCAATAAATATTCAATTCTTTTTCTATTTGACATTAAATGCTTACCAAGGCAGTTATTTTTATGCAAATCTTGGCGATCTTAACTACACGAAAGCTAGATAATGAGTACGTGCTGTTATACATCTATTCTTTTACTATCTTTTACCTATTCATGTAATAATAATTAACATTAATTAATTTACATATTTAATTAATATTTTAATTTAATTATTCTTATGTATTATTATTGCGACACTTGGTTGGCTCCCCAAAATGTATTTCTACATACGTGCAGGAGTGTGTGTGTGTGTATATATATATATATATATATATATATATGGGAGACTGAATTTTGTACCACCCTAAATGAAAAACGTTCCTGCGCCACTGCACACATATGATGAAAATAAATCAAATCACACATCATGAATGCAGAGAAAGTTACTTGAAGGAGAGCAGAGGGGGAAGGGGGTTATTGTGCCATTGAAATGAGTCTGACTGATGACAAATATTAGCAAAAAGGTATGACGTGTCGTTAGTCAACATCAAGTAGCAAAAGAGTAGTTTGCAGAGCCGCTGGAAAGGATGGTAGAACGAAGTTACATTAAACTGTAAATCCAGTCCCAATTAGCCTATCTGTGCATAAAATAATAATAAAAAAAAACAACTCAAAACTCAATGAGACACGTTCTTTCCTAATAATTAATCCCAGATTTAGTTAAAATCAAATGGTACATTCGAATGCCGGTCGACCCATGAGTGTCCCTTCATCAATTTCATCATATTACTCACCCTTGTCTTCGCGATTAGCCAAAAGTGGCAGAAAAGCGAAGTAAAATAAACTAAATCAATCAATATTACAGAACGGAAATCATGTCACCCTAAACTTTGGCTTCCTAGGAGAGAGGGACCACTTTCTTACGCATGACAAAGAGAGAGCGAGCGAGAGAGAGAGAGAGAGCAGGAGCTCATTACGCCGTCGATCCTAGTTTCGCCATCTTGAATCACGTGTTCTATCGTTGCGGCTTGTACACGCCCACATTTTGTTACGCATCATATGATTGGCCTGGCTTCTTCTTCTTCTTTTGAGATCCTAGCGGAAAAAGAACGTGGCAGCAGACACTGCCAAGATTAATTGGCACATATTCAATGAAAAAACAGGGTTGCCAAACAAAAAAATTATCACAGACTATAAAATATCTACCACCAAAATGTGTTTTAAACACTTTTGTTTTAAACATGCCAACCCTGCCGTCATGCCTTTACAATGTGAAATGTTGCTCTTGATTGGCTCGTTTCCAAGCGACATGTGTCGCGTCTCACTTCCGTATGAACTTGAATTGGACCCAAGGACCCGTGTCGCTTTGGTGTGAAATCCTCGTATCGTTTGTCGCGTGTCGCTTTGGTCTAAAATCTCCTTGAGGAAACGGTGCAGTCAGAGCTTGTATCCCTACGGTTCGATAGGCTGCATTGATTACCGACTACTCACTTTCAAGCGACACTTGTGGTTTGTCGCCTCGGTATGAAATATCTCAGGATACTATTTATATTCTAATAACATAGAAAAATAAACTCTAATACACAGTCCAAGACCCGCAGGGCGATTCACGAAAATGACTACAAAATCGAGTCCACAACGATGTAGTAGTTTTTAGTAGTAAAAGATGTAGTAAAGTGCGATTCACAAAACCGTCTACTAAGAATCGACTATATCTTTAATTGTCTACAGCGCACGGCTACAATGGATATTTCCACTTTGACATGAAAAACATTTTAAATCCATTCATTTTACAGATAATGACACAAACATGAGATGTGCAAAATATCTCGGCGATATGTGTTTCGGTTCTCGAGAAACACGCCTTCAAACACCGCTGAAATTCACCTACTACGTCACGGATTTGAAAACGTCCTCTCCATAGACAGGAGGTCCTCTGACGTCATCACTTAGAAATGCGTGCAGGCGGAGCTTCTGCTCGTCCCGTCAACTGGACGCAGAGAAACGCGAGAACTTGCAGGGGCCATTTTTCCAGGGTGTAGTTTTTAAAATTGTTGTAAAAAAAATAGAGTGGAAATGTCCATGAAAGTGGTAAACTGGGAGAAACTAAGCAATATCTATGGAAAAAATCGATATTTCTATCGATTGTTGAGCTATTTCCTTGACATTATCTATGCATGTCGTACTTCGAGATTCTGAGAGTTGTTTGTTTACGCAGAATGCATAGAAAACTAGTTTAGTTTGTTAAAACTGCGAAGTAATCGTAATGTACGCGTAACTGTAAACTAATTTTTGTAAAATGAAAATACTCGTTGAATTAAAGCAATTGTGTGTAAATAAACTAAATTTAATAACAGATCCTATGTTTACCTTCTACTGTATGTCACTGTTGAAAGATATGCGGCAAAACTAAGGAATACTATTTTTGTTATGTTGCATTTGAATGATGCAAAATGTAAAGGCAGCTAATTTTTCATGCTTTGCCATTATTATCTATAATGCAGGGAGTAAGAAAGCATTAAATTATCCACTCACTGAATATCTCGTAAAAACTCAATTTTCTTCTTTTTACAAATGTCCCATTTTTAGTTGTTTGGCATCACATTTTGTTAAGGTAGGCGTTCGTAGCAGGAACAGGTGTTTTGAAACATCTACTGTGTTTAGATTTTCAAGCAGATATGAAAACAAATCGTTTATCATGAGGAATGACAATTTATATTTACAGCCAATATGTTAAACAAATGGTAGGCGAGTTGTCCATAACAGTTTTCATTTGGTCTGTTCTACACAATGTGAAATTTAAATGAAAATGTAAAAAAAGTGGAGGACAATATGTGCTTCACTTCAACAGAATTCCATTCTTTAAAGCAACATATGATGTGGAATGAAAAAATGAAAAGAGCAATGAACTATTTGCTTACTATTATTTTTGCTCTTGGCTGTACATTATGTCTACTGTAGGTGTTTGGTGGAAAACCATTCAGTTTCATTAGATTTCCAAGAAAACAGTAGAGTACAATTGATAACAGTTGTAAATAGAAATTCCCAGCTAATCGGGCCACTATGTACCTCCACTGAGTATCGAACCTAGCAAAGTATTGGGTTGGTGCGAATGAAATGTCCGGCCCAGGTGCGTTATTGCCAAAGGCCAAAAAAAATCAAAACTACAATACCTGGTTAATCAAAATAGTCTCCGTCTGCAGCCACATACTTTTGTCATCGCTCAGCCAACAATTGGATTCCATGGCGAAAGAAGTCTGGAGTCTGCGACGCAAAGAACTCCTCAACGGCATGTTGCACCGCCCGATCATCAGCGAAGGTCTACCCTGTCAGGAAGTGATCGAGATGCCGGAAGGGGTGGTAGTCAGTGGGAGGGAGGTCGGGAGAATACGCTGGATGAGGAAGGGTTTCATATTGCAACTCATGGAGAGCTTGCACCGTCCTTTGCGCGACATGTGGCCGAGCATTGTCGTGCAACATGAGGACACCATGTCTGTGGATCATTGCTGGATGCTTGCGACGAAGTTTGCTGTGCATTTCATGGAGTTCAGCACTGTAACGATCTGCATTGATGGTTTCACCTCGCCTGAGAAAGACATTATGGATCACACCCACCATCGACCACCATACCAGCAACAACACCTTCCGTGGGTGGAGAGGTGGTTTCGGAAACCACCCTGGACGTTGATCACGATCCAACCATTGTCCTGATCGTTTGCGATTGTCATAGCGGATCCATTTTTCATCTGAAGTGACAATCCGATGCAGAAACTCATCCCGGTTATTCCTTACACTCAGAGAACTGCACACCTCCAGACGGCGAGTCTTGTTGACTGGTGTCAAATCATGTGGTACCCATGAGTCCAACTTTTTCACTTTACAGGTCTCACGGAGCCGCCGAACGACAGTGGTATAGTGTATGCCTAACTCGTCTGCAATGGCACGAACACTTTTCCGAGGGTCCGCTTCCACGGCGTTCCTGAGGGGCTCATCCGAACATGATGTTGGTCGATGGCCACGGGGTTCATTTTGCAATGCTGTGTCACCGGAACGAAATTTGACAAACCAGCGGCGAATGGTGCGTTCATTTACCATTCCTGGCCCAAATGCACTGTTAGTGTTTTTGGCGGCTTGCTGAGCAGAATGTCCGAGTTTGAATTCGTAAAGACAAATCACTCGCAATTGTGTGTTCTCCATTGTGCACTTTCAGACGACCCTGTTCAGCGACACACTGCCTCCTGACTGTCTGGGTGCTTCAGCCTGTTTGCTGGACATATACAGAGTTTATGACGTTAGACCCGTGACCTGAGTCAATCCATGTGTTGTTTTGTTGAGGTGAGTTTCCCACCAGACATCAGAGCGGACATTTCATTCGCACCAACCCAATAGAATCTCAATCATTGGAATCAGTAGCAAAAATTAAGGTCAAAGCTCACGGATTACAAATATCAGTAATTATTAGAACACACTTTTGAATGTTTTTGTGCTCAAAAATTGTTCATGTCTTGAACTTGGCCCAACTTCTAGTTCATGAATAAAATATTGTCATGTTACATGCTACATTTGTACATATAAATTTGATTTCTGACTGAATGCACATACTCCGGAAACATAAAATATAGGCCTACATATTACGTCTTTTTTCTCTAAGGACGATTTCCATGTCCCATGTTATACTGTATGGAATTCTCAGCAGACAGTCATTCATTGTCTGTTGCCATGAAAATGGACTAGTACTGCCACCACCTGGCAAAAAAAACAACATACATTTGCATTATCTATGAGCAGCTAGTGACAACAACTAATGCACCTAACTTACTCACACCTGCATCTGAGATCAGAAATAAATCAAACTTAACCAGGCTAACCTTTTCAGATGTTTATTTTTGCTATCAGATGCATATGCGAGTAGGTTTGGTGTTTTTAGCATGTAACACCAAGCTGCTATAGCTGTTGATAGCTGTTTGTGTATTATCTATGTATAAAACAACCACTCACATCACATTTGCTTACACCTTCAATTTACAGAAATTTCATTCAATAAGAATGTCAAGAAATTCTTAGAAGTTACACACATCACAATTTGATACACTCCAGAATATACCTTGCATTCCTGTAGATAACAAAAAAGAAATGTTGACATTTGTAATCAATTTGGATTAGAAATCACACAATAATGAAAGAACCAACCATATGGGATTATAGATTTAAAACAAAAATGCTCTGTTCACATATTTTTTAACCTATTTATTGATTTATTTATTGCATTGCTCTTCTGCCACTATTGGCTAATCATGAAGATGGGGATGAGAAATGACATGTTTAAATTGACGAAAGGACACTCACAAAAACATCCATGTCCTGGCAAGGATTTGAACCCTTATCTTCTGGCATCATAGCATACTTTGCTAACCTCGGTAACAGTTCGTTATATCGGAGACACATTTCTTCATTTTTACAGAAGAAACTACTTACGGAAAAGAGCTTCTCTAAGGTTTCCAACGTTCGTCAAGGTATTTTCTCTCATCGTGGAATCTATTTGACAGGGAAATCATGTATTTTTCATGAGAAATATCTCACCGACGCACAAGTGCCATTGCTTTTGCTACGTTAACCTGATGCTGCATACGTTCGATGACGTAACGCCCTGTCAGTGTTTCCAACTCCCCTTTTTTTAACTATGCTTGCCTAACCTAACCTTATCGGAAATGGTTCGTGGGGCTATCCGTCAGCTACCCGTGCATAATGTACAATTTTCACACGTGACGAACATGATAGTAGGTATTTTTCGGTGAAGGAGGTTGGAAACACTGCACATCTACAACGGTAGTCAACCTCTGCCCGTCATAGTTGTATTATGTTTTACGGAAGAGAAAAAAGGAATAACAAAAACTACTCTCTCTATGTAAAAAAAAATGTGTTTGTTTTCGTGTAAAAAGCATAATGGCACCTTGAACTATGTTCCGCAATACACAATTGGTAAGTATGAACCATGCGAAACACAAAATATCCGATTTTAATGTGTCTTCGATATAACGAACTGTTACCCTAACCTCTTGACCTATTCACACTAGAATGCTTTGGTGCAACAAATTAATTTTTAAAAAAATCATGCTGTATACATGCTTGGGTCGTTGACTCGTGCAGTGAGAAAGCTGTTTCAAGGCCAGTCTGTACAAACAATGCTCTTGCGTGTGTGTTCGCGTGTATTAGTGCCAACCCACCTGTCTTCTCTGATAACGTGACCTCATTCATTGCCACCCGGAAAATTGTATCATGCCACATAAAACAGCCAACAGCTTTGTTGACCTTGGCTAAGTGCTGTGGTTTGAATGGCTGAATTTTTGCTACATACCTAAGTTTAGAGAGAGCAAAAACGTTGATGAATCTTACTCTTGCTTTTAAAATCAGAGAGCGCGTCTTGTTCGCTCTGAGGGACTGCTTCACGTGGCGCCGATTACGTGAGGTTGTGCCGCCGGTATTCCGCGACGCGACCCCTCGTAGGATTGGAAATCGGTCGAGTCCGCTCCGCCACTGGACATCACCGTGTGCGTAAATGTGTGCTCTTCCCATAGCCAAAGTTTGATGTAATTCGGCCCACTGGGCACGGAGTTACAGAAGAAAGTTCCCCGAAAATTTAGTGAAAGTGCCACCTTATGGGTAAAGTGGTAAAAATGTGCATCTTGTGGTGAAAAAAACACTTCCAGTGACCCCCCCAGAGCCGTTTTACCTCTGAGACCGCACCCACCCCAAAGAGGAGATTTCAGTGAACGTATAGACACCTCGACCGACGCAATCGGGTGAGTACAAACTTTTCTACATAGGTTAAACCACCCCCATGCTATCCTTATGCAAGGATTAGGCTTAAAAGGACTAAAAGTGCATTCTGTGTCTACCACCCGATAACTCGAGAACTAGCCCTTGCTAAGGGGCGGGACTTATACCCCCGAAGAGCCCCATCCTTCCCCCGAGCACCAAGACCATTACCCCCCCTTCAAGTGAAAAAGAGACTCTACCACCCACTTCAGAGTGACGGTATGTGTTGCAGTTAAATCGCTGTAGCGGTGGGACGTGGACACGGGCGACGACCCAGGCTTGACACGTCCTGTCTTCAAGGGATGTGACGTGGTGATACACGTTTGATGTTGTGATCGTTTGACGTTTCGCAGCGCGTGTCAAACAACAACAAACTCCACGTGCGCTCTTGGCGGGAAAGCTGTCTTGTGTTCTCCGCGAGTGATACGCTGCTTTGTAACGCAACGAAGTGCAGTGTGAAGGATGGCTCCCACGGGGGCCACCCCTAAGACTACCAATAACAGCCACAGCATGGATTATCCCTCTGAGCAAACAACCGACCCCTTTAGAAGGGGTGGAGGGTTAGCACGCACACCCCCTTCCAAGAGGAAGCACTTGTCGGATAGCCCAGAGCATACAGTTTCGCAGCAGGAAAATCCCGGTCAGACCGCTGCATCCCAACCACACCTAACTCCCACCCCAAACACCCCAGGAAGCCAAATAAGCACAATTGTATCAGACTCGTCAGAATACAACTTGGGAATGCACCAGAGGCTACATTTAGATATTACTACCGTGATATCGAAAGATAAGAATATTACGGCGGACAAAAAGACGCTGCTACTGGAAATCCTGGCCAAAATGAATCAAGTGCATACAGAAGCCATAGTAGAGTCCCGTTCTTTAAGAACGGCGTGCCGTATTTTGGAAACTAATAATAACCCCCAAACAGTAGCAACTCAACAAAAGCCAACATATGCGCAAACACTGTCCAATCCAGCACAGCAGGGAGAAAAAGCTACTCAAATACAAAAAATCACCAGCAAAGCAAAACATACCGTATTTATAACAGCGCAAGATAACCAAAAGGTTCGTGATATATGGGATAATTTCACTATGGCAATAAATCCAGTCCGTGAGAGGGTAAAAATCGAAGCTATGCGAACCACCCCAAAAACCCTTATTGTGGAGACCGCCACCAGAGAGGACCTTGAAAAAATAATGAATAATCAAAACCTCAAATCCAAGAAACTGAATGTGGAACTCCCTAAAAAACGCAACCCGCTGATGATCATTTATGAAATCCCAATCAAAAGAGAAGAGGAGAATATAACAGAGGAATTTTATGCACTGAATGGTATCGAGGAACACTTGAACATGTCTCTAGATGAATTCAAGACCAAATTCAAGTTTCGGTTTAAAACCGGGCCCAGGAACCGACCAGTCTCGCACAGAGTATACGAGGTGGATCCCGTAATTAGGAAACTTATCCTAAATATGAATAAGGTACATTTAGCCTATCTGTCCTTGTCAATGAAGGACTATTTAGTCGTCCCGGTTTGCCTCAAGTGCCTGGAATATGGACATGTCGCGAAGCACTGCAAAGGGGAGCAATGCTGTATAATATGTGGAGCTGAGGGACACTCTAGAGAGGAATGCAGAAAGGAGAGGGTAGAAAAATTATGCATACCCTGCATGAGAAGGAAAAGAACGTGCAACGCCGATATAAAGGATTGCCCTACAATGAAGTTCTTTCAGCAGAGATTAATAGAAAAAAACAATTATGGAATTTAAACAAATAAGAAAGAGAAATAGGAACACCCCTAGCCGCCGACGCCGTAATGCGACAAGAGCGGCGGCATACGCAGTAAGGAAACAGGGAAATTCAGGAAATTCTAAAACACCGTTTCACAATAGATCTTCCTCTCCACCTCAATGCCTTAATCTCCGGAGAACTACTTTATCCCCCACCCCTCCCCGCAGCAACTTCTCTCTTCATTCCACACTAACGCCGTTACCTACTCACTATAACTGTCAAAAACCCATTCTTAGCACACCGATACCTGGCCTGAAACCATGTGCCTTCATTGTCCACAGGGCTCGGTATTGGGCCCGCATCTATGGAATGTAAACCTTGAACCCTGTCTTCGAGCGCTAGAAAATGACGAAAACATTGACCAAGTTATTGCTTATGCCGATGATGTAGCGGTGGTGTGCTCGGGCAACTCGAGAGCTCAAATCGAGAATAAAGCAAATCAAGCATTGAGAACGTTGTCAGAGTGGTGCAGAGGCGCAAAATTAGAACTCTCGTCCTCTAAGACGAAATACCTTATTGCCAAAGGACATCTAAGTCATAAGAGGAATCCTAGCATTAAAATATCTGGCTCAACAGTGAAAAGGACAAAAGAATTTGAATACTTGGGTGTGACACTGGAGGAAGGGATGAGATTTGGTTCTCACATTCGAAAAATTACCCAAAAAGGCGAAAATACCATGAGCAAGTTAACGAGACTGGCAGCCCAAAACTATAACCTGCCACCAGGCATCATGGATACATACATAAAGTCCATATATGAACAGATTACCACATATGCGTCCTCGGTCTGGGTGGGTGGACTCAAAAATAAGAAGAATGTTAGGGTACTTCGATCCTCACAAAGGAGAATACTCCTGAGAGTGACGGGAGCATTTGGCACGACCTCCACGGAGGCGCTCCTTGCCGTAACTGGTAACATACCACTAGACAAGGAAGTGAGATGGCGAGCAGCCAAATACCAGTTCAGGAAAGGAGATGAACAGGAATTGACGAAATGTGTTGGAATCTTCCTCCCTACCCTACACGATATAAGAGCAAGATTGACAAATGAATGGCAAATGGAGTGGGAAACTGCTGAGAATGGAAGAAGAGTATATAGCTTTGTGCAAAACATCAGATACAATAAACTAGCCAGCAGTCAATATTCAAGAGGACTCGTACATCTTCTGACAGGCCATGGCCCATATGGTACGCATCTCTGCCGAATAGGCAGCAGACCCACACCTGCGTGCAGCGCATGTGGTGTGATAAGAGATACGCCAGAACACAAAGTCTTCTTCTGCCAGGCAGCTGGTGAAGAGATCAAACGACTAAGACGGGAACTACCAACCACTGACGTCAAAACACTCTTATGTCCTCAGCAGTTGGACAAGCTTAGAGCCCTGGCGAACGCAGTATCATTAGAAGAACAAAGAAAATTTAATACTCGGCTCCAAAATCCCCAACCGGAAGCGCCCATCCCGGCAAGACGCAATGAAGAAGTAAGGAAAATCAGGTTTCAACCGGCAAGGAATTCACACACCAGGAATGTGCCTCCCGCACCGGCTCGGCTGGACGAACAGGAAGCAGAAGAAGACGAAGTGTAAGAAGTGGAGGAAGCTCCGGAAAATGCTTCTAGAAGAAGATTCTTCGCTGTCTCATTGGGAAGGCAGGAAGCTGAGGAGCGTAGGAGAATTCGTCCAATCAGAATGCCTGGTGAGAAACATAAAGACTACCTTATAAGGGTGGCTGCATCCAGAACATCAAACATGTAAATTAATCCTCTAACTCATATAAATATCCTCATCAGACGCAAACATAACACATATCTTTAAATTGCCATGCTAAAGTGCACTTTACACATTTTATCCCTGCACTGGTACTCCAGTGTCTTATATTTCAGTTTCATATCATCACCATATATCTACACTTTCAGCACCATGTTTTCACTACGCTGGAACTCCAGTGTTTAATATATTTTTCTTCTTCTTCTTTTTTATTATGTTCTTTTAAATTTTTATATCTATTATTATCTCATATACAATTTTTATCTCAAAGCATTAAGAAACCACACATACCCGTTCTAAGGAAACTCGCGCGCGCTATAATCACTCTTTACCAACTCCAAATCCCAAACTCTTGTACATATGGGGGCTGGACACCGACAGCGGAACACCTAGCCTCTGGGGTGGAGCATTCTTTGAAAACAGTAATTGCAAAACGTAAAAATAAATGGTCTTAAACCAAGAGCTCACCCGCTCTCGGTTGCCGGCTCCTGATGCAAGATGCATCAATAAACAATATTATGTAATGTATAGGGCGTGCGAGCTCCAAAAACTTCTCACTCATAGATCCTGGAGCCCGGGATCCGGTACATGCTAGATCACCACACATTACAGAATATCACCTAAAATTGTAATACAAACAATATGTAACGGAATATACTCATTCACGTGGAAAAATGTATAGTATTGTACTGTCTACAAATGTAATGTAATGTAACTCAATTTATTAACTATGTTATTAATCTTGTATTGTTTTCTTTTTATTTTCAGTCTTATGTATCTGCAATTATCAATAAAATAGTAGTGCACAACGATAACGGGGGAACCGTAATTCGAGCAAAAGACGTCCCAGTTTATTGCAGAGGCACTGGGACAAGCGTATGCCCTCGAATGCATACGGGTGGAGGTTTGGTTGTATTCGGGGGTTCCCCCCTTATTATTAATGTTCGCTCTGAGGACGTAGATTGCCCTCTCGGACGTGAGTTTACTATTTGCTTCGATCGTTTCATCCATATTTGCATAGAAGTTTATACCTAAAACTTTTATTTTCTTGTCTACAGAGATCTCCGTATAGTTTGTGAAAGGATTCTCCTTGCCAAGGGGCATCAAGAATGACTTTCAACTATTTAGTTTTGCTCCTGATTTGTGTTCAAAACTATGTATTTGGCTTTCTACGTCCTCAGAGCGAACAAGACGCGCTCTCTCAAGAAATGTGATGTTAGTGATGATACATAATAAATTAACCATGCGTTCTCATCGTTGCGGTTAAACAAAGTGAACGGAAAAGCGACGAAAAAGTAGGCTAAATACAAAAATTTGCAATATATATACAATACTGGTCTAAGACCTCCACGCGATAATAGGTGACGGAGGAACAGTGTGGGAGGGAGACCAGCAGTCGGTAGGTAAGCCAAGGCCCTTCAAGGGCTGTAGCGCTGTGGGTTATATATACTAACTGAAGAAAACTGTCATTTACTGCAGGAAATTTAAAAACTAACCGTACCTTTTTATACCGTATCACCTCTTATATTGCAGAAATTGGCGTGTAAACCAGTGTGTTCTAAAAGTATTATCTTAAAATTTGTGAAGAAAATATTATGACGAAAATAATTGTAATTCCAGAAAAGGCATTCCTGTAACATTAAGTTCTTTCCAGTCAGAACTAACCTATGTATTCGCAATGAACAAGGCTGTTCACGTGTTCAGTCATTGACTGTTACAAGGTTTGCTTTGTCACCCTAATGGGAAAACCCTCTACCGAGTGGCTGAATTATAGTACATACTGCTATACTGCTAGGGCATAATTCATCTCCAAGAAATGGAGCACAGATTTTTGCACTGGAAGTTGTAAGATACTTGTTTTACACAGTAACAAGTGAATTTTCTGTCGCTTCCGCGGCTCATGCTAAGTTGACGGGACGAGCAGAAGCTCCGCCTGCACGCATTTCTAAGTGATGACGTCAGAGGACCTCCTGTCTATGGAGAGGACGTTTTCAAATCCGTGACGTAGTAGGTGAATTTCAGCGGTGTTTGAAGGCGTGTTTCTCGAGAACCGAAACACATATCGCCGAGATATTTTGCACATCTCATGTTTGTGTCATTATCTGTAAAATGAATGGATTTAAAATGTTTTTCATGTCAAAGTGGAAATATCCATTGTAGCCGTGCGCTGTAGACAATTAAAGATATAGTCGATTCTTAGTAGACGGTTTTGTGAATCGCACTTTACTACATCTTTTACTACTAAAAACTACTACATCGTTGTGGACTCGATTTTGTAGTCATTTTCGTGAATCGCCCTGCGGGTCTTGGACTGTGTATTAGAGTTTATTTTTCTATGTTATTAGAATATAAATAGTATCCTGAGATATTTCATACCGAGGCGACAAACCACAAGTGTCGCTTGAAAGTGAGTAGTCGGTAATCAATGCAGCCTATCGAACCATAGGGATACAAGCTCTGACTGCACCGTTTCCTCAAGGAGATTTTAGACCAAAGCGACACGCGACAAACGATACGAGGATTTCACACCAAAGCGACACGGGTCCTTGGGTCCAATTCAAGTTCATACGGAAGTGAGACGCGACACATGTCGCTTGGAAACGAGCCAATCAAGAGCAACATTTCACATTGTAAAGGCATGACGGCAGGGTTGGCATGTTTAAAACAAAAGTGTTTAAAACACATTTTGGTGGTAGATATTTTATAGTCTGTGATAATTTTTTTGTTTGGCAACCCTGTTTTTTCATTGAATATGTGCCAATTAATCTTGCTTTACAGATTTCACTTATCGCACAACACTTGAGCAACCTTATGTTCTGACGTCACGGGAGAAAGCTTTTTAATTTTAGGCTAAATGCCCATGTTGTTAGGTTAGGCAGGCTAGCTATGTATGCACAAGGTAGCAAAATTGTTGTGTTACAAGAAAGAACCGTGCTTTACTGTAGAAATCGAAACTTCTCAGTTCCTTGTTTCGGATCGTCCTGTAAGTTTGAGGCTGGTGGAAGCTGGAAATGGAAACTAATATATGAATACACAATGCGTAATTTTCATCATGACGTGATTTTTTTTTCTTTTGCGATGCGATTCATTGGTTTGTAAGTATAACTCAATGAAGCGCAGATGTTTACTTTTGGTAACATAATTTTGTACTTTAAAAGATAAATTGATCTGGAGAATATATTATGAAACTGAAGGTTGTTTTCTGCTATATAAACTGTTCAGGCAGCAGGAAATATTTCACCCTGATTTTTCCAGGACGAGGATAGTAATTCTATAATATTTAGTTTCTTGAAATTTAGATGAATAGAAATCCTAACCTACTTTAGTAGTGGCGGAAAAAGGGGGGCTATTACCCACAACTTTTGTCCCCGCAGTAGAGGTGTGTGGGATCCCGAAAAGTCGGGACCGGGATCGGGAAAGAAAATTTCCGTCCCGATCCCGACTTCCGGAAATGACTTCCCGACTTTACGGGATCCCAAGCAGTCTGGAAATTCCGAATGGTCATTTTAAAACGTCCTCAATTCTAGACGTTCTCTGCATTGTAAATGTCTGGAACTTATCGGTAATTGTTAGGTTTTGTACCAGAAGTGCAAAAACAAGTACTTAAGACGGAAATTACTGTAGAATTCGAGATTTTAAGAGCTTTGGGAAATTTCAAACACATCCCGTCCCGAAAATTTTCCGACTTTTTCGGGAAATTGAGAATTTTCCCCGTCCCGAATGTCGGGATTTAAAGAATTTCCCGTCCCGACCCAAAAAATTCTGTCCCGCACACCCCTACCCTGCAGTATGGTAACCCTTATCTCCAAAGGGAAATGAACTGTCCTTGTCGCCACTGTACTCAGAAAAATGAGTATTTTTTTTTTTGTTTAACGACTTTAACTATAATTTACTGGGAAAAGGTTGACTTTGTTTTGTTTAAAACTTGTTTTTTAAACTCATGTTTAAAACTATGTTTAAAACAAAAAAAACATGTTTTAAACAAAAAAAAAGTTTGTTTTGTTCTTTTTTTTTTTTAAAAAAAAAACACACAAATTTTGCCAACCCTGCAGCAGGCATATATGCCAATCCCACTCAGTTCACCATAGGCGATTTGATTCTCCTCTCCGATTAGCTGATATTGCGGATGTGACGTCACACCTACACAAAAAACAATTGAATGGATAATGCGAATTGATAAACAACGAACATGCGTAAGTGTGTGCATTAAAAATATATATACTATTAACAGAGGCGTGGCGTGATTTAACCGGTGTTACCGCAGGTAACAGCAAAATGTATAGAAATTAGAAAGTTTTTTTCTCTATAAAATAACAACGTTGTTAAATAAGTTAACCGACAGCGTTGCAGTTGAGTGTATATTGCAGAGGCCATTTTTTCTGCAGCCGACAAGTGAAGAGGCAGGCCGTTCCGCTACCCTCAAGAGGCAACAGGAGGAAAGGTCGCCCGCCAATGCAAGGGAACAGCAGGGAAAGTCTTGGAGGCAAGTGTGCTAGGGGGTTATTCATATGCCTGTTTAGGGGCCCTGTTGCCGCTGAGGCATACCGGATCACCAAGTGTTGTCACATTGGATTTCCGAAGAAGAGCTAAATCCCGCCTAAAATGCGGTACTATTTCTCTGAAGGAACAAGAGCTAGACTGCAGAGCTAAATCTGGATTTAACTACAACTGAGACCGTTTAGTAATAGACGAAAAGATAAGTACTTGATGCGATTCGTGATTTGGACAAACCTTGCTCCAAAAACTAAGTTGGCAACAGTAGTATGTACATCTCACCGCTGGAGGAGGGGAATTCTGTCGTCTGCTCACCGCAGAAACGTCAAACTGATACGAGTGTGTGGTTCTTCTTCCCCTTTCCACCTCTTTGCAAAGAAACATAGATGGTTGACAAGGCTCGACTACTATTTACTGGATTTTCGCGGTAACTCTCTCATGAGTGGTAGTTTTTTTTTTCTAGTAGTAATTGTGGCTAAATAAATCATTGAGCGGATTAAGAACGAAATGAACAAACATCCAGATCAAAGGTATGTATGTTTTTTTTTAGGGGGGTAGGGTGGATGGTACGTCTGATGACCGGTAACACTTTTGAAAATGTCACGCCACGCCACTGATACTATATATTATAATATTAATGTAACAAAGGTGGAAATTGTGTGTAGTGTGTGCAAAAAAGGAGTCACTTTCGTACTGTAAACAAGAGATATAACAAACTATAGTGCTAGTTGAGTTAAGAGCAAATCAAAGCGAGAAGGATATCTGTATGTATTTTTAACATAATAGTTTACAATAATGACAAAAGGTGTGTGTAGATTGTTTGGAAAAATTGCAGCATATATCAGTTTTTTTTAAAAAAAAAATCAACACAAGCGAAAACGTAGACATTTGAAGTGAACCATGAAATTCTTTATCACCTGCTAAATTTTCGTTTCGTACAGCAGAGAAATGTTGTTTAGTTTAGTTTAGTTTATTTGCGTAAAAGGACTACCGGTGTGTACAAATTACAGTACAATGGTGTAATGTGCAGAAAATAAAACAATGTTTAAGTACGAAGCAGTATTCTTGATAACTTTAATTTTATCCTTTAAATATTCCTTCGTGCTATTTTTACACTAAAATGCGTCTAAGTTTTGACTGTAATCATTTTAACAATTTGCATAGAAGGGTGGAAAATGCATTTAGATAGGCGGCGACTATTTTCACCAGCTGGTGAGAATAGTATATGAGGCTACTGTCACCAGGTTGTGAGGATAGCATGTGGAGATATTTTCACGAATTTCTGAGAATAGCATATGGGGCAGTGGAAAGTGCTGAATACCACAAGTCACATTATGATTATCAGGTATTGGAAGTATTTTTAACGCTAATAACTCTAAACCTGACTTGTCAAACCTAACAACAAAAGAATTTGGGAATGTGTTATGTACACGTTCGTACCTACGTCAAGTGACATTAGCAGTAGCAGTCAATGTCGGAACACCTTGTGGTAATTTTTCCAAACCCATGGTGTGCAGAAGTAGTAGTACTTGTCACCCAAATGAAAATAAATGCAAACTGACGTAAGCTTGATACATGCTAACAACTAAAGAGTGCACGTATGCATATAACAGGCCAGGTTAGGTAGATTATGGACATGTGCAGTTTAGAAACCTGGTCACTTCATTTAGAATATTGGAAATGTGTGCAGAAGTAAGCTTCAAGTTTGGAAAAAGCAATTTGCTAATTTGTTCAGTATATGCGTTTAACTGATAGGTGGTTTTTGCTTCAGTTCATACATGTGTGTGGGGAACTTTGTTATTTAATTCTAAGTAAAAAAAAATAAACATCACTCTTGTGTTTTAATGTGACAAAATTGTACATGGAAAGTTCTTCTGATACTCAGTGTAGCACACTATGTAAAAGTGTAAAATAGCTAGCCATGTGTGTGTGTTTATTTAATTTTGATGTAAGCTTGAAAAAGTTCTGGGAAACCAGACGAAACATTGCAGGAAAAATAAAAATAACTAAAAAAATTAATTCTAAGTAAAAAAAATAAACATCACTGTTGTGTTTTGATGTGAAAAAATTGTACATTAAAAGTTCTTCTGATACGCAGTGTAGCTCACTATGTAGAAGTGTAGAATGGCTAGCCATGTGTGTGTGTTTATTTAATTTTGGTGTAAGCTTGAAAAAGTTCTGGGAAACTAGACGAAACATGGCAGAAAAAATAAAAACCACTAAAAAATGTTTTTATATTATTATGCATAAACAATGCCCATTCATGTTGTGTGCATGTCTACAATGTGAAACACCATGAAATGGTGCATAATAAGAGTTTTAAGTTTAATGGTGCACTACCAAATCCCATTAAGCGAGTTGTTTCTTCCACTGTGGGCTGTGAAGCCAGGAATTCTTCCTTACAATTCTCAACAAGTATAAGACATGATTGTTTCTTAATGTGTATGCATTGTGTATTTCAGTATTTAACATTTATTGGTCACAGTCACAATACAGATAGGGAACATAAATGCATTGTAGTTTTATTTTTCTCACTTGACAATGATTTTCTGTCGCTTTTGGCTAATAGTGGTGATGAAGATGAAATGGTGATCACATGAAATAGATTAAGGAATACAAAGTAACTTCCATCTGCAGGCTAGATCTCGAGCAAGGGAAATTTGGTACCGAGGCTGTGATTTGACTGCTCACCATGCATAGCCACCTAGGTTGTAGGAAATATAAAGTACAAAGTATTAAATAGGATGAAGGTTCAAACAGCATTCCATTCATTCCATAGTTTTTGCCGCAAATTATATATTTATTACACACATACCAGTTCTATCCATGCATAATGCTTCAAATTAGAAACCAATGATGGATGCATACAAATCTAGAAAGTCCTTTACAATGCCATGTCATGAACAGGGCTTAAAGTGAGCTGGAACTCCGTTCTGGTAAATCACTTTTGTGCCAGAACTCAGTTGCTGCTGGTCATCCATTTTATTGATTTACTATACTACAAAAGTCTGTCCATTGTTACATTATTTTTTGCAAACAATAGATGAAGAGAAAGTTCTTGTACTAAATTTGTCTCTCTTCAGTGAGCAGTGCGGAAATTTTGGAAAAAAATAATATACTTGGGCAAGTGCTGTCTTTTAATATCCAAATGACAACTTAATTTTCTGAAATAACAGATGTGATAGTTTGTGTTTATATTTACTTTGTATGCAATAATAATAACAATACCAATCACCATTATTATTGTCATCATTCGTAGTAGTACTCATGTTGATTCATTTGTGGTTGACCTGAAACCACTTAAAGCACTGGTAATGAAGGTATGTCTACAAGCAGCACTAGAAATCAGTGCATTAAAAGAGCAAGCAGTTAAAACAATACATAAGTTTGTAATACCAGCAAATTTTATTTGGCATGCTGTTTCTTCTATTCTGCACTGTGAAACCAGGGGTGCTGACTTTCAATCCTGGACAAGGCATGCATGTTTCTTCTGGTTTGCAGGAGATGTAGAAAATAAATATAGATACCAACTTTCTCTGTGTGTGTGTCAACCTTGCGGGCGAGAATATTCACGACTGGGAGATGATGTGCTTTGGGATGGGTGGGCACTATGGGCTTTTAGGTTACTGCCCTGTGGAAAAGGGCATTCAGGATGGTGAGGCATTGTTCCTTGTGATGAAAGCTACGGACGCGTATGGGAAATTTATTTCAAAAAGGTTGTATTTTACATCACATATTAACACCATAAAAACAACCAAGACAAAGTTGGTTGTGACTTTGCATTGCTTGTTTTTTTAGGGATATTTTTTACACTGAAGCAACATGTGTCAATTGAGGATGAAACAATCCAATGGTGGCTTGTGCAGTGCATCAGCGTGAATTGTTGCTATTCATTCCAAGTGACACATCATTTTAGTGTGAAGTCTCTCTTTAGTTTCCATATGTACCAATGTTTCAGAAACTGGTTCTGCTCCCATTTTCTGGGTAGTGTACTGTATTTGCATCCATCTTGTGCCATGTAAGAGTGAGACAGAACCGGTCTCTGAAACATAGGCACATGCAAACACTAAAGTCAGTGGTTACATGTAGAAACAATTCAACATGCCACTCCTGACCACTTGACTGGAACGTTTGGTGGTGAGATCATGAGTCAACTTAATGTTGCTTCATGAAGAGGCTAAATTAAGTCATATGTAAATATATGAAAAATGTATAATGAAGTTTATTGGTCTGTACAACATGTTATCTTTTGAAGTTTCTTAATATAAAATCTTCTGTGCTCTCCATCCACATGCCTTTTCTGCATGGCTTAGAATTTTCAGGATGTTCATCATTAACACACACATTATATTACCATCGAAAAAATGCAATTTCTTTCTATTTTCTTTTTTAAACTTTAGGTGGGAGTTTTTCAGTTAATGAACACATGTAGAAAATAAAATATAGTGAAGACAGCAGAATCACTTGAAGTATCACATTAAAATCAATCATTTTTATCCAAGATAAGAATCATTTCTAAGTTTACATCTATGAAGCAGGATATTTGAATATTAACATTCATTACAGTTTGCATGCTTCTTTCCATGGTATTATTTGTTCACCAAATAGATTCTGTATAAGACTCCAAATCACAGTTTTTTTTATTCACGAACAAACATTTATGAAATGCGAAGGTAATAAACCTCCAGTACTTTTGGACATTCTGAAATTATATAGTTGCAGCTGCAAACTAGAAATCAACAGTGGCATGTCAGATACACTGGAGAAACCATTCTAAAATTTTGGTATGTAAGGTAATTGTCACTGGTATGTTGAACAAGTAAAAGAAAAAAATAAATAAATAACAAGCTATCACATGGATAAATTTGCAGGGTTGCTACTCTAGGAACATGATAAAATTCAATTATAATTGTCAGTTTTCAAGACGAACTTTCAAAAAATTCAGGGGTATACAAGAAGATGTTTTCTCTATTTCAACCTTACATATTACCACCTCTCACCATCCACACAAATATATTAACAATACAAAGAGTCCGTGTGATTCAAACTTATCCAAAAAGTCTAATTCAATTAAATAGTTTCTATACATTTAAAATAATTTAAGGTGCATAATTTACATTTGCTTGAAAGACATCTACAAACACAAGTCATAAATGTTACAAGATATAGTAATTTACCAGAAATTGTTAGTTGTATGAGAATTTCAAACTCAATTTACCTAATAAACTTAAAGATATCTTACAATAATATTTCGTCTGTCACATAGATCGTTCTGCAAAGGACACTAACAAAGTAAACGGATTGAGAGAATTCTGTTCTATTTTCCATGCATATTTTTTTTCCTTCCTCGATAAAAATAAAAGGTAAACTGTGAAAACTTGCCTCAGGACATTTATAAATTAGTATAAATTGAATAGGATTTGGATTAATAAAAATTACAATTTTTCCCGTCTACGGTGAAAAATTGAAGCAGAATTCACGCATAATTCCTGGAACCAATAATTCATGCAGAATTCCCTTGATAAATTTTTAATTATCAAGTTCTGCCTGTAACCTCTGCCACTTCTTGAACTTGCAATTTTACATATGCATAAATATATAGAGAAAAATTGAACTGTACTTTTATACCAGGACATGGTATACTAGGAAAAGCATACTCAGTCCTCGCATAACAATATTCAACCTAAAGAGGCAGAGATAATATTCAAGTTGAAATATGACTGTTCTGTTTTAATCTATGCACACTAGTAGATCCGAAAAGGAACGGTAATTTCAGTGCCGATTAGCCTGTCTGAGCATAAAATCAATGTTTGAAAAATACACTCGAGAGCTCTTAGGGCTGCTGCAAGTTTTTAATTAATACAAAGTAGTGAAAAAACACAAAATGGAAAGTGAAATTATGTAGATAACATCTTGAAAACATTCACGCTGAATTTTCGTATTTATTTATTTATTAGCATTCAGGTCATACGTCTAACAGGCTCATCTTTCTCATTTATTACCAAGAACATATTTTAAATTTACTAGCATCTTTGACATGCTCATTTTTTTTATTTATTTTGAATTTCTTGTTTTACATATATCACTTTCAAGGAGAACTATAAGTAGTCAGATGCATATGTAAGATTTCGGTAAGAGTTCGTTATATCGGAGACACATTTAAACCTTTTGAGTCCCAAGGCCTTTTTCACAAATAACCCCCTTGGTGCCCGAGCCGATTTTGAGCAAAATGCAGAGTTTCAATTAAATGAGTGTAGATCGGAGACTAATTGCCCTAGAGAGATGAGTGATATACCGTTGTACGCGGAATGAACCAGAGATTCAGACAATATATAATATATGCACATTCGGCATTCATATGGAGGGGGAAAGGGGGAAATCCCTGAAAATACTTTTTTTAAAAATGGGGTTTCGCCCCCCTTCGCCCCCCCGAAAAAAAGGATATGAAAAGTTCAAAATGCACATAGAAATTATCGCTGGCATGTAATAAACAGAAAAATATTTGCATCATTGTCATATGACCAATGTAACTTGAGTTGTACCTCCAAAAGGAATGGTGGGCCCGCCACTGATTCAAGCTTCAAAATGCAGCGGTACCTTGAAATGACTATAGCTCAGAAACTAAATGCGCTAGAGATATGAAAGATATACCGTTGTACGCAGAATGAATCACAGATTCAGACGATATATAATTTATGCACATTCAGCGTACATATGGAGGGGGAAAGGGGGGAAATTCCCTCAAAAATACTTTTCTTAAAAAAAATGGTGTTTCCCCCAGCACCCTGCCGAAAAAAAATGTCGAAATGCAAAAAATGCAAAATTTGTGCAAATGTGGCGTATATATGAAGGAGGAAGGGAGAAAACCCTAAAAAATTATTTTAAAAAATTGTTGAAATGTTTGAAATTTATCTTTTCCCTTGAAAAGAGACGCAAAAGAGAGGTCCCTTTTCCCGCCTTTTCACCTACATTTTCATGAAGAAAAAAAAAAGGTGCAAGAAACATTTCTGTTAAATACATGTGTTAGGAGCAATATATAAAAAAATCGAAATTCTAGCCAAAAATAGAAAAGTTATAACGTAAAAACTACGACCTGACGCAGGGTATCTCGATCGAGATACTTGGGACCGTGAGGCTTACATTTGGGTATCTCGATCGAGATAATTGGGACTCAAAAGGTTAAATCGGATATTTTGTGTATCGCATGGTTCGTACCTACCAATTGTGTTTTGCGGAACATAGTTTAAGGTGCCATTATGCTTTTTACACGAAAACAAACACAATTTTTCACATACAGAGTGATTTTTTTTATTCCTTTCTTCGCTTCCGGAACATACAATATGGCGGGCACATTTTTACTCACGTTGTGGGTATGCAGTGTTTCCAACCTTCTTCACAGAAAAATACCTACTATCGTGTTCGTCATGTGTGAAAATTTTACATTATACATGGGTAGTTGACGGATAGCCCCACAAACCATTCACGGATAGCCCCGCGAACCATTTCCGAGGTTAGGTTTGGTTACGTTAGGCAAGCATAGTGAAAAAGAGGTGTTGGAAACACTGACTTACGCCATCAAACGTACGCAGCATGTAGTTTACGTAGAGAAAGCAATGGCAATTATCCGTCGGTGATATATTTCTCTTGAAAAATACATGATTTCCCTGTCAAATATATTCCACGATGAAAGAAAATACCTTGACGAACGTTGGAAAGCTTGGAGAAACTAATTTCCGTAAGTAGTTTATTCTGTAAAAATGAAGAAATGTGTCTCCGATATAACGAACTGTTACCAAGATTTCTCCTGCAAATTAAACATACGACTTATGAGCTATGCTCACATTTGCTACAAAACTATCCATTGTGTACAAATTCTGAATAAGAATTCACTAAATAAACTTCAAAAATTTTAGGAACATTTTTCTACAAGGTTTCTATAAATATTTTGAAGCCGCTGATTTTTTTCATGGAAAAATGTACAAATAATTATGTACCATCTCACGATTTACATCGAAACTTGTAATCAATTGATTTCATTTAGGTGTCGCTTTGTCGCTTGTGTGTCGCTCAAACTGGGCCATTTCCTCAATAGCTTGCAACTTGATGTCGTGGTTTGCTGTTCGCGCATGAGCGATGCAATGAGTGTCTTGCTTTAGGGATGTTGCGCACCAACGCGGCACGCGACACTTATCGCTTGAGGATTTCACCAACCGAACGCTGGCCTATGCTGCCCGTCATGCAGGGTTGGCAAAATTTGTGTTTTTCTTTAAAGAAGAACAAAACAAACTGTTTTTTTTGTTTTAAACATAGTTTTAAACATGAGTTTAAAAAAATATGTTTTAAACATGTTTTAAACAAAACAAAGTCAACCTTTTCCCAGTAAATTATAGTTAAAGTCCTTAAACAAAAAAATACTCATTTTTCTGAGTACAGTGGCGACAAGGACAGTTTATTTCCCTTTGGAGATAAGGTTTACCATACTGCAGACTAGGGTTGTGCGGGACAGAACTTTTTGGGTGGGGACGGGGAAAATTCTCAATTTCCCGAAAAAGTCGGAAAATTTTCGGGACGGGATGTGTTTGAAATTTCCCAAAGCTCTTGAAATCTCGAATTCTACACGTAATTTCTGTCTTAAGTACTTATTTTTGCACTTCTGGTACAAAAACCTAACAATTTCCGATAAGTTCCAGACATTTACAATGCAGAGAACGTCTAGAATTGACGACGTTTTAAAATGACCATTCAGAATTTCCAAACTGCTTGGGATCCCGTAAAGTCGGGAAGTCATTTCCGGAAGTCGGGATCGGGACGGAAATTTTCTTTCCCGATCCCGGTCCCGACTTTTCGGGATCCCACACACCTCTACTGCAGGGACAAAAGTTGTGGGTAATAGCCCCCCTTTTTCCGCCACTACTGAAGTAGGTTAGGATTTCTATTCATCTAAATTTCAAGAAACTAAATATTATAGAATTACTATCCTCGTCCTGGAAAAATCAGGGTGAAATATTTCCTGCTGCCTGAAGAGTTTATATAGCAGAAAACAACCTGCAGTGTCATAATATATTCTCCAGATCAATTTATCTTTTAAAGTACAAAATTATGTTACCAAAAGTAAACATCTGCGCTTCATTCAGTTATACAAACCAATGAATCGTATCGCAAAAGAAAAAAAGTCACGTCATATATCAAAATCACGCATTGTGTATTCAGATATTAGTTTCCATTTCCAGCTTCCACCAGTCTCAAACTTACAGGACGATCCGAAACAAGGAACTGAGAAGTTTCGATTTCTACAGTAAAACACGGTTCTTTCTTGTAGCACAACAATTTTGCTACCTTGTGCATACATAGCTAGCCTGCCTAACCTAACAACAGCGGCGTGCATTCAGGATACGCAAGGTACGCACTGCGTACCCACAACACAGTAAGAAAAAATAAACATTTTTTCGTCTTCCCCGAACATGAAAATTCATCAATTATCGCTCCGAAAGCAGTTCCACTGCAAGAAATTCCGATTTCCGCACAAACACGCTGTTGCCTTCCTGAAGGCAGTCCCGAATGATCCCGATTGTGACTTAGGCACCCACCCGATCCGCGTTCCTGCCGATTTCCGCAGAAAGACGCTGTTTCTTCTGCTTGGTACCCTAGAAATTCGGAAGGTAATCCCATTGGCTCATATCAGCCCTGACCACATGTCTGCCCGCGCTTACCCTGTCTCTCACTTCTTTCCCGGTTCTAAGCATCGAGGGTACCCAAGGTTTTGAAAGCGTATGCAGTGTTGACAGTAGTGAACATGTTTTTTTCTGGAATGCTTAGCTTACTAGCATTTAGCAGCCACGCGTAGATAGATCACTGTTGTGTTGCAATAAAAATACATTATAAAAAGTGATACAGGAATCAGAGAGGAGGGCAAGAATATGTAGTGGTGGAAGATCATATTTAATATACGCGTAAACTATCACATATAAAATATTTATATGAGGTTAAAGTTACACTAGCAATTTTTGTTTTCGTATAGGGAGGTGAGGACCAGAATGGACTGTCACTGTGTCGAGGGGAAAATATGTGAACAATTTGCAAGTTTCGCACAATTCTCAGAGTATGAGAGTATCTGTTTATCTCCTTTCGGGATCAACGTTTCCTCTGAGTTCCATAGCATGGGTGTTGATTGTTGACCCGACGATATGAATGAATGATAAAAGAAAAACATAATAAAACACAATGATTACAATGGGATTCGAATGAGCCCCCCTCCCTCCCGCCAGACATTGCAAAGTGATGTACGGTAGTTTGGCTTTTGAAGTGTTCTGCAATGTATGCTGATGTATTTTCTACTTGTCCTTAATTATCTCCCTTCTACAAAATACTTTGTCGACTGGAAACTCCGATTCGTTCGTCCACAAGAACGCGTGGTTTTCGGGCATAGCGGGACCGGACACAACGTACCGTGGGAGGTTGACTTTTGCTTCCTTCTGTCGTGTGAAATTTGCAGCGAGTGTTTCGTTGATATTATTTACATTACAGGATCTCTATTGTTTGTCGGTGCTGTGAAGTGATAAAATAGGGGGACCGGGAGTTATTGATGACATACTGGAGAAGGGATTTTCGGAATTTACTAAAAAAGTGTAAACAATCCGAAATGGAAAGTCTGTTCCTGATTTGGAAAAATTGTTTCAGGCAGGAGTTGTGAAAGATGGTAAGCAGTATATTAGGCATTTTGATTTTTGAGAAGAAGAAAAAATATCTCTACAGAGTGATTGACTGAGTAGAAAAACAGTGAAACTTTATTGTTGGCCTTATTCGTTGGTTTCCTCTGCGAAAGGTGTGAAATAGTAGAGGATACTGAGATTTATCAAATTTATTACATGAAATTTGAAAGGACGGAAAATGATTGTGCCATTTCCTTCCCGTTCAATGTTCATCGCACTGCATGAAGGAAATAATCAAAGTTGAATTGTTGGACTCTACGTATCTACTATCAGAATATATTTGCGAATATAAACTATCATACATATATTTTACCTCGTTAAAGTTGGATATTGATACAAGGATGAGAAATTTCCCATTATAAAATTGGAGAAAAAAGTTATTTTCTGAATAACATGATAGCCAGGGCCCCCTAATTCATTTCGGTTGTGGCCCATGTTGCGTACCTTAGTTTAAATGTCACCGCACGCCACTGCCTAACAACATGGGGCATTTAGCCTAAAATTAAAGGGCATTCTCCCGTGACGTCAGAATATAAAGTTGCTCAAGTGTTGTGCGCTAAGTGAGACCAACCACTAATTCCAACCTTCGCCTTCATCCTCACACATCCTCACGACTTGCCTCTCGCCGTCACCCTCACGACTCGCGTTTCGTCCTCAACCTCACGACGACTCGCCTTTTGCCTTCACCCTCACGACTCGACTTCGCCCTCACCCTCACGACTCGCCTTTTGCCCTCATCGTCATGGATCGACTTTGCCTTCACCCTCACAAGTCTTCGGAGGGTGAGGTCTGCTCTCATGAGGGTCGTCCTCCGGAGGGTGACCACTAGGTGTGTGCGGGATCTCGGAAAGTTGGGACCGGAATCGGAAAAAAAAAAAAAATCCGTTCAGATCCCGACTTCGAGAAATGATTTCCCGACTTATCGAGATCCCGAGCAGTCAGGAAATACCGAATGGTCATTTTAAAAAGTTGTTAATTTTCGACGTTTTCTGCTTTGTAAGTGTCTGGAACTTATTGTAAATTATTAGTTTTACTCCAGAAATTTAAAAGCAATCACGTAAGGTGAAAATGACGGGTAGAATTATTGATTTCAAAAGTTTCGTGAAATTACAGCATCTTGAATAACGTAGTGTGAAAAACGACCCAAGTAACTGGTTCCCCGAGACGATGACAAGTAGATGGCAGTGCGATCGACCCAGGTGCTAATTTTGTTATGAAAGTAATGCGGCTTAGTTAGTTTTTGGAATATATTGTGTAGATTTGTTTCTCTAGAAAGGCGGTAAGTGAATTGATGGAAACAGTTATATTTGTGGAGTGATTTGTAGTCACGAAATGGCATTAATTTACACAGAAAAGTAACATAAATACGTTTTATGTGCAACGCAACACGAGCATCAACATATCACATGTGAGACTGGACGTCAAATGTTCGATTGTGTACACAAGTTTATTTTTGTATACTAATAAAATTGAAATAGTGTCATGAAGGAGAAAAAATGTTTCGTGGCGTACATATTATGAAGTCATTTTCCCGAAATGCAGATATTCGAAATAATTTAATTTCATATTCCATGGAGTTCAAATAGCCGATTAGGATGTACCTTGTCATCTCTATCAACAAATTGCTTTACATTCGTGTCGATTGGCAGGGACGTAGCTAGGTTGATCAGTTCGGGGGGGCCAAATCTGAAATTTGTTCCTATGCAAATATTACCAGACAGTAAAGTTAAACAACTCTGTGTGTTCATTACTACGAAGTGTATATAATATATATGTGAATACTGGAGGTCAAATAAAAATTAGAGTTCAAGAATTTTCAGGAAGCAAATCAATTTATGAAACTATTAAACTATTACTTTACAGTTTTCTTAATGTATTTTACTTTCTGCCTGTCTCAATGACAACCTCTTCTTTTTTATCGAAACTACTGTGGAAGTGCTAAGCTGATTTCTTGACATCTGATAAATTATTCTGTGCAGGATTTTTCCTATTTAGCTATTCTAGAGAATCCTCCTGTGGATTGCATTATTGTCTGTCAAGATATTTGATATTAAGTTTTCGGAAAGACAAAACTACTACATTTATTTTCAACACAGCTACAAATGCAACCATCATGAGGATTCCTCCAAACCTACAGGTGAAAGGGCCTCGCCGATGGTATAGTGGTAAGGTCGTCGCCTTGTAATCAAGGGGTCCCGGGTTCGATATCCGGTGGAGATAATGGCACAGTGGTTCGGATCCCACTTTAAACTGTAGGCCCAGTCCCGATTAGCCTTTCTGTGCATAAAGTGAAGACAACAAATCAAACAAACAAACCTACAGATGAAATCTTACACATATTCATTTTTCAGAATTTACGAAATCTGCTTAGCACTTTCAGAGGAGAAATGTTTTTGAAAATTCCTCTCTGCTGAGACATGCAAAAATCAGTACAACGAAGCTTGTAAACACAGTTTTAAACTATATACAGGAGGCGCAGCTGTGGACTGTTGACACATTTGTGTGCGAGCTTACTTACGTAGCAATTGCTAATCTTGAGACCGAGGCCAATACCGGAAGTTACATTCTTGGAATTATCAAAGAATGACGTCGCTTCGTTTGTAATGCAAACGAGTCTATGACATGATCAACATTTAATGACGTTTAAATTTCTTGTTCTATGTTTATGGTTGCCAAAGCAGATGTTCTCTCTTGGTTTGATTTGTTTCTGAGGTAAGATTTTAATCTCTTGTGCACGCTAAAAGATCGTTCACACGCACAAGATGATACTGGTAACGTTAATGCTACTTGTAACAGCTCTGCTGTAATTGGAAAAATTGTTTCCGGCAAAGCTGAATGCAGGTCAGAAATGCTGTTTAGTGTGGTTGTTTGTTTTATATTACGAACATAGTTTTGTAGTACCTCAATCTCATGTTGGTTATCAAACTTCTGTGCGAAGGCTTCAAGCGTGCCTCTATCTAAGAAGTTGGAAGATTGGGGATGGCAGGTTTGCACTCCAGCAACTACACATTTACTCTCATCCGAGAAGCGTCTATTGAATTTATTTGTTATATCTTCCAGTACAGGAAAGAGCACTCTTCGACGAAAAAATACTTCATCAAAATGCATTCCGACTTTCTTCGGGATATTTGAGGTGATGAAAAAATTTGAAAGCTGGGAGTTGGCTGAAGAACTCGCTTTCCTGGTACCTCGCTAAGGAACCTGAACTTCATTATCTTCAGCAAATTTCATTATCCTATTAAACATGTCACGTGACTTTTCTTCGTTTCTTAAATCTTGGAGTGTCTTCTGAACAGACGAAATAAATGCATGCGCATCTGCCAGAGTTACATCTTCTCCTTGCAGAAAGTCGTTTAATCCTCTTGTAATTCCTAATATGTGCTGGAATACAAACAAGAATGCTACGTTGAAAATGGACTTCAGGCTCTTCTGAAGTCCTTCAGAAGATGCTTGTCCGTGCTCTTCCTCCAAAGCTAAGCAAATTACCTGATAGTTTTTAGCAACAGCATCCACAGCACGGCTGTGTGATGCCCACCGTGTTGCAGACAGGCCAGGTATGGTCGAAGGTTCAATGTCTAGAGCTTTCTGAATGTCTTGAAGGCGTCCATGTGGCAACACTGAACCAAAATAATTGTGGAGTGATTGTAAAGAATCAAAGAATTTTTTCGCCTCCTCAGATGATCACACATGCACTATTATTAGGTTCAACTGGTGTGCATAACAATGCACGTAAATTGCAAGAGGATGCAATTCTCTAAACATTTTTTGGACACCACCTACGTGAGTGACCACGCATGACATTGGCTCCATCGTAAGATTGTCCAACACACACTACTTCTGGTTTCACTCCTGATGATTTTAAAACTTCGTTCATTGCCTGTACTATCGATTTTGCATTTAAGTCTTTGAGTTTTACAAATGCCAAAAAATGTTCAACGGGTTTAGAATTGTTCACATAACGCACACATACGCTGAGTTGCTCGCTCACACTGATGTCACGAGTTTCGTCAGCTATAATGCTGTATTTTCCTGCTGCGTTCATTTCCTGCACAATAACATTCTTAATTTCTTCACCACAACATACTATCAGTTGATTCTGCGACTCCGGCGACATATAGGAGGCATTCCCAGGAGCCTTGATGTCTTTAAGAAATGGATCGTACTCCTGCAACAGGTTGAATATTTCCAAAAAATTCCCTCCATTCAGGTTATCTTCATGTTCATTGTTGCCTCTAAAAGCTAAACCCTGTCTCCCCAGCAGAAGAACAACAGAAACCACGCGGTGCAAGTATTTGCGACGTGCGTGAATTTCTGCTTCTGACGCACGAATCTGTTGTTCCAATACGTTCCATTGAAGTCTGCAAAGAAGAGGGTCATAATTAGTTCTAGTTCATAATGTTCTTTCTCCAGCATCTTCTTACTCCCCCTCCCCCTTTACTGTACCACCTGGACATGCGTGTTCTTTATAAGTGTCCTTTCATCAATTTTATCTGATCATTCTTCATCCTCATCGTCGCGATTAGCCAAAAATGGACTTAAATAACAAAAAAAACAGTATATGCTAAATAATACCTAATCACTGGTTAATCATGAGCATCGTTACCTATCAGTTGCTGGGGTGACATGCTGTGCCGTAATTTCTTACACATGATATACACATTACAATTTTCTGAGTTATTAGGGTGATGCTTGCCCTGATTCCTGCTACTTTACCAAAAATTAAATCGCAATATTTTGTGATATATTTCCGAGAAGAATCGAGGCTTGCCCCATAAATACACCTACAATACATTTTAGAACAATTCAAAACACCTATAAGAATGACAGCTTCTAAATTGTTATTAAACTTTTTTCCAATTATGGTTCTTTGTGGAAATCAAAAATTATTAAAAAATAAAAAATATTAAGAAGTAATTTGTTTGATATCTCACTATGAATTTGAGGCACGAAAATTCTCCGGAATCGACTGGGAGACAGATACTATGTCCAAATAATAATAAATATTTTTTAAAAAAACACACTTCCTCCAGCAATAATAACATGAAGAAAGGATACAGCTAGGCGTAGAGAAGCTACTTTTGCGGTTTTCAGTGAATTCACACAAACACAAAGCTGCGCTGAATAGCATACTATTTTTACTATAAAATCACTGAAAAACTGTTATACCTGTTCTTTAATTGTAATACAATTCCACAACGAAATATTTTCATAATTACCATTATTAATTACAACTGAGAATAATTTTTATATATCAATAAGCACAACACATTTTCAGATTTTAACTATTTAGTATTTTCAGAGCACTCCCGCATATAGTTTTAGTCATTGTTTGGTGTCCTAGAACTCAATCGTTTAGACGTCTGACTACCATGCGAAAGACCCGGGTTCGATCCCCGGCGGAGGTGAACCGGGATTTTTTCCCATCTGTTCAAGCGGCTCCGGCGCCCACCCAGGGTCGTATAAAGTGGGTACATGGAGGGAACTCTGGCGGGTAAAGGCGTCCAGGAACGTGGTGCTGATCATATCATCCCCACCTTCGACCGTGATCAAGAAAGTATGGAGCTCTAACTCCACACTCTCTATACGCCTACATGGCGTAGTGAAAAGCACAGGGAGAACTTTACTTTTTACATTATTTGGTATCCAGTATGTCATCATTAACAAAACATATTACATACACGCATACACACATACACAGTTTTTTGGGATACCAATTATAATTTGTTACTTATTAGAAACGCTTATATTGAGAGCGAAGCGAACAAGAAAAATATTACTAATTTCATATCTTTCATTCTTTCAAGCAGGCAATAAGAATTTTACTTCCACGAGTCATCATGTAAGTAAACTGCTACATTTTCTTCGTCCTCTTGCATCTGCCCCTCCTCCCTCCCCCCTCCCCCAAAGCCCTCCTACCTCCTCACTCAAGTTATTCCTTGCTCGAAGGCACCGAGGTCATTGGACCGTTCTGGTACTTGGCACCCTGGATAGAAGCAAAATCTAGCAGAATGAACAAAATGAATCGGAAACAAAGATTTACTGGGGAAGGGAAAATTTAACCATATTTGCGTATTGCCTTACAGAAACTGTGCTCTCAAACAGCAGGGGTACAACCCAGGGATAAGTCTTCTCTTCTCTACCATTTGATTGTCATTTCCTTCCCTTTATCTTCTCCATCTTTTCCTTGTTCCCTTAAAGCAAGAAAGACCGCTCCTTGCAATTTGTCAGGTTCGACACAAAAGGGTCATACAGTGACGACTGTCCTCTCGCAGGAATATTTTATGACAGGCAGTTCAGAGTGTATTTGGGACGCAGTGCCGCCTTTGGTTGCCCGCTACCTTCGCGCCAACATTTGTTGAACAAGCTTGTTGTATTGTCTCCATTCAAGCTTTGTGCTGGTTTTAGGGCCGCCTTGTGCCTTGTCAAGATGTTGCTTTCCTGAAGACAGAAAATCGCGTTTTATTCGTATTTCTGGGCCTCCTCGATGGCGCAGTGGTAGCGTCGTTGCCTTGTAATTAAGGGGTCCCGGATTCAATACCCGGTGGAGGCACATAGTGGTTCGGATCCAACTTTAAACTGTAGGTCCAGTCCCGATTAGCCTTAGTGTGCATAAAGTGGACTTAAAACAATAACTCAATCAATCGTATTTCTGGCTGCGAATTTAGGCAGGGACGTAATGATAACAATAATAGGACGTTATAATATTAATAATAGTAATAATGATACGCCTTTAACATTGAAATTATTTGCAAATTTAAATTCTAGCAGTATTCCAGTGCAAGCAGCACTTTACATTACGCGAATGATTTGTAACTCTCCTCCAGACACAAACGTACGCAGGATTTTCTTTCGGAGGGGAGGTGGAAAGAGACAATATAAAATATTTGGCAATTACCACTTTTGGGATTCCTTTTAAAGTTGTTCAAAGAGATAAATGGTATCTAGGGTCATTTTAGGGTCAATTTGTTTTTTCCCCGAGTTCTTTACAGTTTTCATTTCAAAATTTTGTTTTTCTCAAAGTTTCGGGATAGTTGTAGCCCCATCAGCTCCCCCATGTGTACACCCATGCCTCGAGATGTAATAGGAAAAATAGGACGCGTGCCACTTTTCTTGCGGCAATTTCGGAAATTGTGCACATCTAAACTTGCATCCTGCATTCTCGCAAAACGACGTTGGTGGTTTGTACAAGTGTCATGAAGACACTGAAGTAGGTATATTCAAACTTTGTTTATTTCTGTCTCAGTTCGTCTTATCAGTAGGGAGCGAGTTTATAATAGCCACAAACCATGCTAAATAGACAGGTAACTTGGCGCCAAAAATGACAACTTCAAAAAGCCCAAAAAATAGGTAGTAAATATCAACTTGTTATTACCTTTCTTTTGTAACATTCCAAATATAATATATTCAATTTGGGAATATTACTCGTACCTTTTTGGTACGTCTATAGAGTTTTTTTCGGAGAAAACAAACTCTCCTACCGCAAAATACGATAGCGCTTACGGCGTTTGGATGGTGTTGCCATCTGTCGTAGATAAGCTAAACCTATACTCTCCTCCCCCCTTCCCCTTTTCTTGCACGATACCCGATCGTCAATAGAACAGTTCGCTTCCGGTCTTCGAAACGGCCACATACAGTCGACTAGCAGCGGAGCAGGATCGCCTTGCCTACACGCAATTCCTTCGCCCACGTATTGCAATGGTGAGATGGGAATACAACTTTTGAAGCCACGATTTCTAGACTCGTGAAGAGGCGCACGAATGCAGTTACGTGATCCAGACCATGTGCTTGTGATTGTGATAAGGACCATCAGAAGGATTGCATTAAGGTATAGTGGACGTTTATAGATTCCGATCCTGTTGCAGACTTGCCCTTTTTGAACTGTACAATTACTCCTCTCGCTTGTGATTGTTGAGCGAGCTGTTGTTTGGAGTTTCTTCTCCAATACATTACACCCCCCCCCCCCCCACCTTTTGACTAATGGATATAAATTAACGTGCCGAGTATATTGGTATAGTGCTTCGGATAGTGAACTCTAATAATTTATGCACGCATTTTTTGGAACTGATAATAATGCCAAGTCAAAGTACGCCCAACACGAAGCATTAGGCATTCTTACTCCAATATTTCGTATAAAAATCCAATCCCAAAGAAAGAGCGATTGCCTGACTATTCTCATGCCTTTTGGAGACTGAATAATCGATTGTGACAAAAGAAAATAAAATTTGTTTTCTTTACGCAAGGAATTGCTGTATAGACCCTGTCGAAAGATAGGAAGCAACGGGTTAAATCGCGTTCGTCAAAGGACACTGCTCGTTTTTTGTAATTCTGCCCCTTCTCCCTCCTTAATAAGTCATACCCCCGGAACACCTTAAGCAGTAGCCTCAAAGCCATGCACAATATATATATATATATATATATATATATATATATATATATATATATATGTGTGTGTGTGTAAGGTACATATACATGATTGTACGTAATTGTTAAGGATTCATTGTTATTGAAGAACACCTCCGTAGATTGTTATCGGCATTGTGTTGCCTTTTGTTAAGTAGTACAGTTACGAGAACGTAGATTTATAATATGGACATTTTCCTTGTACTCGTTTTGTAAAGAATAGTTTCCCTCTTAAAAAGAAAGGTTGAGGGTCATGTAATAATATTTAACTTTCACGTTGTTATTAAGAAATCAAGATAATCTAAAACTGTTGAAATAAAAAGGAGGTTAAAACTGAAGTTTTCTTCTTTTATCTTTACTTGCTTGCTTCTGTCCCGTTAGAGTTAAATCGAGCACATCGAAGGAATGCAATATATACATATATATGTTTTTTTGAATAAGAACAAGGATACTGTCCTTGAATGGTTAAAATCTTGTGCACCTTTTTGACTGTTCTCTCCCCCCCCCTTTATCTTCTTTTGAAGATTAGAGTGAATACTGAATTATGCATGCCTGTTTAATCAATTAGTGTTAAGAGGGTTAATTGTGATTAAGTTTTTTTTGTGTCGTCATTTGTTACAGGAAAATTTCTGTTGACAGCATAAATAAGCAAAGTAGTAATTGGAACGGAATCTTTGTGATTTTCGACCGTTCCTCGGATTCCTGCGTTTAGCGGAACATGACGTTGCCTTTCTGTTGGTGGTTTACATGTTTGGAACATATTTGCCCAACGGAAACGTAGCGTCGGAACGTGTTTGTGACCCTTGCATGGAGTAGGCGCTAACGAGGGTATATTTACCACGCGCTTCCATTAACTTATACATTAACGTACCGGGTTAGTTAGTTGCCTTAACCAGACAAGCGTCACACTTTTCAGTTCATTTGTGAGTTTTCCTTCATTAATTGCCATTTATTTTTATTCTATGTATATTTTATTTTTCAAATTTTGTACCGCTTTTTTTGTTACTTTTAGTTAATCTCAATGTTGACGATTATGAATGGCAATTAATGAAGGAAAACTCGCAAACGGCCATCACAATTATGATATGTAATATGCAGAATATTATTAGCGACTCAAATATTCTGTTTTTTCTTGTCGTTTTTTAACATTCTCAAAAATAAATTCACATTTTTGCTTTATATTGCATATTTATTATAACGACATGTTCACCACGGCGGGCCTCCCAGGTGTGGTTTACCACGTTCCCTTATAACCAAAGAGTGCCAAGTTCAAGTCCCGGTGGAGGCACATTACACAATGGGTCGGAGTCCAATTGACATTATAAATCCAGTTCCAATTAATATATTTGAGCATAAAATGGACTTTAAACTATTTTTGATTACGATGACAAGTTATTGTAATAATGAAAGAAAATAATATCTCCTTCAGGATTCAAACCTAGGACTCAGTTTTACAGAAATTGTAATCTCTAGACCAGTGGTTCCCAAAGTGTGCGCCGCGGTGCCCTGGTAGGCTTACGGGGCCGCCGCGTGATGTTCCAATATTTTCAATGAAATTCAGTCATCCATATGATTGTTCCAAATACATGTTCTTATTTTGTACTTGTTACATAAAAAATGTTTCTGAATTTTAAATATGTTTATTTTTTAACTTAAGGCAAGCAACGTAAGCACACTAACAGAGCGTTACAAGTGTTAGATAGGGCCTCCCCGGTGGCGTAGTGTTAGAGTTCGCCACCTTGTAACCAAGGGGTCACGGGTTCGTTACCCGGTTGAGTCACATAGTGGTTTGGATCCCACTTTAAACTGTAGGTCCAGTCCCGATTAGCCTTACTATGCATGGACTTAAAACATCAATTCAGTCATTCAAAGCAAGTACTAGATAGGCCTACATTCATGACTTAGGCGCTGTGGAAAAATCTTGAAACAGGAAGGGCGCCGTGAAACGAAAATATTTGGGAACCCCTGCTCTAGACAGTGGAGATTAGCTTTGTTCCTTCGTTCGTCAGTGCTATATTTATTTTTTAAAACAATGCAAATATAGGTAAAGATTATTTCTCCGTTGTGTGAGGTATCGGTAGACCGTTAACATCTGCTAGCAATGCCAACAATGCATTAGTGTACATGTTATTAGCTAGGCTTCCACTCTCTCCGACATTCATTCTAAACCATGCCTTTACTTATTTAATTTATTCCAGTGTTCGTGGCGGAGTGGTAAGCTTAAAGGGCTACGAAATCAGAGATCCCATGTTCAAACCTCCACCAGCCATTGGTGACTCATTCTGTTTGTCTATGCTCCCATCACTTTTCCATCGGTCCATCATTCATCAATCCACATAGACTTGTCGTAAAAATTAACCTACGAGGTAGGAAAAAAGGTAAAATAGCCAAAATGGAAACCTATTGAATTTTAGCCGCCTCAGTGGCTGAGCACGTTAGCTCCCGAATTACGATTTTGTCCCCAAATGTTCTAAGTCCGTGAGTTTTTGTTTTAAGTCCTCTTCATGCACAAATAGGAGGCCAATCGGGACTGGTCGTACAGTTTAAAGTTGGATCCGAACCACTATGTGCGTCCACTAGATATCGAACCAAGGATATATATGGAATTATATGGTGACGACATTACCACTACGCGATGTCCTCCCCTGGACAGGCAGGCGTGTCTTTTGTTACTGTCCATTCATTAATTTCTTGTATCACCGTTGCATATCTTTGACGAAAATCAAAGTACATCCAGTGTTCGAATTAAAATGGGGGGGGGGGGAGTTTTTAATTTAACTTCTGCCCATGTAAACAATTTTCCCTCATATATTCTAGATCATATTTTGCCATTGCTCAGAATTTGACGCAATCATTTCTTTCAACTTCAAGTAAATTTTACATTAATATCAACATATATATTGTCAGTTTCTGAACTAAATTTTACATTAAAATTAATACTGTTGTTGGTTTCCAAATTACAATATATATTTAATGAGAAAATATTTTCTGATTAATTTGCCTTCCTCTAAGAAAAATAATTCTGATATTAAATAAAAGTCCACTGAGACGAGAACAGTGATTACTGAAATCTTGTAAACTAATTGGAAAATTTGTGTTATTTACTTTGAACCCAAGAAATTTATATAAATCAGTCCGTATGTTTTAGATACGGGATTCTTGAAACCCCTCCCCTAGAGAAATTTCTGCCCAACGCAGTTGGCTTTCTATCAGGTACAATTCTCAAAATTTGAATAGGGAAGCTGTGAAATTTTTCCCTCAGCATTTTTTCAATTTGAACACTGGACACAGACATACACATATTTCATTTTTTAAATTTAATCTACGAACACCCACACACACACACATTTATTTGTTTTACAAAACTAATTGGTACTCACTTTGTAATTCGCCCACAGTTCCATGCATTTTAGATGGTATGACGTTCCTTCGTGTTCCTTGATTTTTTCACATGCTTTCTTCCAGTTGCGCATCCCTATTTTCCACATATAATTGTTTTACAAAACTAATTGGTACTCACTTTGTAATTCGCCCACAGTTCCATGCATTTTAGATGGTATGACGTTCCTTCGTGTTCCTTGATTTTTTCACATGCTTTCTTCCAGTTGCGCATCCCTATTTTCCTGAAATTTGGTTCTGCATATCCTGAATCTGTGCCAAATTTACGGCATGGAAAACAAAAGCATGCGTCAAGTTCCACACTATATTCTAGCCACGGCGCAGATGCAAACCAGAGTTTTTGAAATGACCGCTTTCGCTTTCCGAACGTAGTATTTGGATACTTTTGCAAAAGTGGTTGCCTAGGATTATCTACCCCAAGATCAGTAATTGTTTTCACATTAGTACATTCACTTGTTTTGTCTAACTTTGGAACGTCAGAACTTGGACCAACACCCTCTTCATTGCCGTCATCTTCCACATGTTTTGAGATAGTTTTAAAATATCCGGTTTTGATAAATTTATCCATTCAAGATGGAAATGCACAACAATGCTAGAACTCTTCCCACACACGAACAAATACACAGTGACCGTAGCAACCCGATAGCAGACCTTCCTCGCAAGCAAGAACAAAAAGCTAATCTGTGGCTCTGAAGCTGAAGCATAGAGCAATTTTAAATCTCAGAACAATGTCAGTAGCTACTGGAGAACTCTCTCCATAGCCTATGTCGCTCGACCCCCTACTGTTGACCGCTCGGCCACGGCGGAGTCTTTGATTCCATCTGTATTGGAAGCAGTGGCGTAGCGTGATTCTATGAAAGGTGTAAGGCTTCCTTAGATAAACCTGACCTGAATATTGGATAAAGAAAACCCAAAAACATTTTAACTAAATAGAATCTATTTGAATCTAAGCCATGTATGGGCATACTCAATTTCAAACACAAAATGCACACACTCTATGTTAACAATAATAGCATATGTATTACTTAATGAAAATTCTCATTTATACTGTAACCCGATTCGACGATCCTTTAGTCTGAACACCTCAATCACGTCGTCGTAGAATCGGGAGTTTCTGGCCAATGTCTTTGGCAGCTCCTTTTCAATGGATATCAGTCCCAAGTCAGATTTCCTTCCCTGAGTCTGTGTGCTGCGTTGAAATATATGAATCCTCTTCAGTGCAGAAAACGACCTTTCCACCGACGAGCTTGAGGCAGGAACAGTGAGGAACAATTCTGTTAGTTTGTACACTTGTTCAACAGCTTCATTCAAATGGGTAGTACGGAAGTACTCATGAAGTTCAAACACACTCTTTACTCGATATTCGGCTTCAGAATAAATTACCTGTAGCTCAACTTTCAACTGGTAGCAATTGAAAAATCTTGCATACAGCTTAGTTTAGGACACAAACTCTTCTTCTGGAAAGGTCATGTCATATTTTTATTCTTATTGTGGGAAATGCGTAGAATACAATTTGCAAATGCAAATGCATTCGAGAATATTACTCATTATCATGGTTACGATATTTGCGCACATTTTGAAAAGCATATCAAGCAACTTAGTGAAAGGAAAAGGTAAAAAAAATTATGTAAATCATAACGCTAAGTATTACGCGCATGCTTTAACATTACGGGTAACTGGGATGCACGCGCCAAACTTTGCGAGCGCTGCCGGATCTAGGATTGCCAGACATTCCTCTTTTATCGTTAACTTCGCTGCTTCTAATGGAGGTAATATCCAACATTAAACCATCTCGTTTGTGAACTTAATAGTTAGTTTACACATTAAAAATGACACCCGTTTTGTTACACCTCCCGTCAAGCATTGTTGAAAAAACACGGGAGTCGAATTTCCTTGTTCTCTTCCGACCGTGGCAAGCATATGAGTCATACGCAGCGGCAACCATGCCAACGTAAGCTTCGCCTGCCTGGGAACAGATATTCTCACCAGTTATCACCCACTGGTAATGCGCATTACATCTGGCTCAGAATTGGGGTGCCCTGGCATTGGTTGAGAAGATACTACGTAAGCAAACACACCCGCCATGGGCGAGTCCAAATCATTCCTTCCATTCACCTACACGTAAGTCCTCTGAAGAAGCCTTACAGAGAAACAACTCGAAACAAAACAAGTCCTCAAATATTTCGTTAAAAGTTCTACTTGCAGTCTGATATTTCTGTGTGTGTTCAAGCGATAAATACGGGAATGAAATAAGTTTTCTTCAATAATTTCAACTTGTAAGATGGACTTACAAGCCTTACGTGGGCACTACGCCGCTGATTGGAAGGGTCATTTGCAACAAAAGGGTCGGATCTCTGATTTCCAGGAACTTAGGGCAAGGGTAATAACCTCAAAGCAGGCAGATGTTATGACCTTGGTTATAATCTGGTAAGCAAGGAAAGGGTGGAATTTTGCTGTCCTACATTTGCTTCCGAAGATTTTCTTCGGAACAGTGTTTCCAACTCTGCTACAAATTTACCAGAAAATAATATGAAATATTAATTTAGGATAATTTTTAATCGATCAAAATTTTGTTTGCGGGGGCCAGAGTTACAACTGCCGGGGCCAAAGACCCCCAGGCCACCCCTAACGACGTCCCTGTCGATTGGTAAGTAGAACATTGGTGTTAAGGACTGTGCATAATCTCTGATAATGTATTGTTCATCGAAATGCAATTCACAAACACCAGCTGTGTTATAGAATTCCTTGTCAGCTCTGGGAATTGCTCGATTCCACTCGGCTAATTTATCTTTTTGTTTGGGAACACTAAATATACAAATACCCTTTTCTTTACTTGAACGATATCCACCAGAACAACCAGGCACAAAACAGTGGCGACAGTTTCAAGACATGGTGAAAATATAACTCAACCAACGTGTTGTTTACATTTTTCCAGTAAGCGGGAAACGAAAAGTGTCATATTTCACTCTTGCGAGTTTTTGGGCGGTAAGTTGGACAACACGCGAGTGGATGTAAAACAATCTTTGAAAAATAAACGAGTATTGTCTGTGTGAATTTCCATAAAAATAATATTTGTGACAATGACCATATTAATTAACCTTTCAGGATAATGCATACACAATACTAATTCTCGCAGCAATTGTCATGTTACGTGTTACAATCCATACCTATGTTTTCTTCCGTATTGTTAATAAAAAACTCAAGGACAGGTCATGATCGACGGTTCATAATATTCTTTAATATTTTCGCGACTACTGTACCAAATATCATAACAATTTTCTGATACAAAGAAATGTTACAAGGAAAAGAATCAGACGTTGCAGGTCAACACCAGCGCCTCTAGCGGATCATTTTCGAGTGGAACCAGCCAGAGTGCGCAGAACCATGCCGTTTTCCACACTACGTTATTCTAGGCGCTGTAGGCCCGATTGTATAAAACAGTTGATCCTCGATTAGCCAGTAAAATTGATCTGCAGTCACGCTGAACTCTGATTTTGTGTTGTATAAAAGTTGAACTGAGATTCAGTCCCTGCGATCTGCGATCAAAGTTGATCCGTGATTTTTCTCCGATCAGCAGACACTGACCGTAGATCAGCTGTTGTAACATGGATGTGATAACGAATATTTGCTTGTAAAATGTGTTGCAAGTGAACGTATGCGGCAAGACGGGAGAATCAATTCATAAAATCCCGTTTCCATAATAATAAAAGAAGAAGCATGCACAACCAGGGTTGGCAAAATTTGTGTTTTTTTTTAAAAGAACAAAACAAACTGTTTTTTTGTTTAAAACATGTTTTTTTTGTTTTAAACATAGTTTTAAACATGAGTTAAAAAAAACATGTTTTAAACAAAACAAATTCAACCTTTTCCCAGTACATTATACTTAAAGTCGTTAAAGAGGAAAAATACTCATTTTTATGAGTACAATGGCGACAAGGACAGTTTATTTACCTTTGGAGATAAGGTTTACCATACTGCAGGGTAGGGGTGTGCGGGACAGAATTCTTTGGGTTGGGACGGGAAATTCTTTAAATCCCGACATTCGGGACGGGATGTGTTTGAAATTTCCCAAAGCTCTTGAAATCTCGAATTCTACCCGTAATTTCCATCTTAAGTGCTTGTTTTTGCACTTCTGGTACAAAACCACAATGCAGAGAACGTCTAGAATTGACGACGTTTTAAAATGACCATTCGGAATTTCCAGACTGCTTGGGATCCCAAGGTCTACCTTTCCTAGGGTGGTTCTCAATTGTCCCTGTGTCACAGTATCTGTTGATGGTCCGATGCACGAACATCCTGCTGATATTAAGCTTTTTCAGGGTTTTGAAAATGTCAGATTGTGATTTGCCAACTTAGTGCAGTGCGATTACTGCCACACGGTTCTCGTATACACCCTACTTCATTCGACTCGCAGTGAAATTCACCTTTCCGCTACCACAGCCAACATTGCGGGGTTGCCTTGCCAACCAGTGTTGCCATCCCTGTCTAAACTTTGTAACAGAATTTATGATATGACTGGGTAGTGTATCCAGTGAATAGTTTTTAATGACCATAGATGCTTTCAGTGCCACATTGATTTGTATATCTTAGCATTAATTACACCCAACAACAGACAGCATATTCACTTATGACAAATAATTGAAAAATCCTATGATTATAACATAGTACTTTTCACACTCTTCATATATTATAAACACAGCATTTGATATGGTAAAGAGAAGTAAATGGAATGGTGTGGAAAGATGGAATGCAAAATCTGGTATTGCTGATGACCTGGGAAGGATAGATATTGATCCCAAGTAAGTTTTGAAATAATTATAAATCCTATTAATATTAACCCATAGAAAGTATCAATTTACCGATATGCTTTTAGTAATTCGATTAATGAAAATAGAAAATTGACATTTTGTTTTTTTTGTTATTTAGCGTCGCTTTTCTGCAACCCTTTGCTAATCGCGACGATAAGGATGAGTGGTGATACGATGAAATTGATAAAGGGGTACTCAAGAACAGACGTACCCAGGCCGGGATTTCAACCTGAAACCCCTCCAAATCTTTGCTCCAAATCTTTGCACATATTTAATTGAAGAAATGTATTCTCTCCAAAAGCAACTTCAAATTGCTTCAACACTCATAGTATCAGTATTGATGGGAATTTGTCTGATTATTGACATTGCTATCATTATTGGTTATAGTTGTGATGTGTTTGTGTGTGTCTTGTATAGTAGTTGTGCTGTCTAATGTGTTTGTATTCGTCTTATGTAGTAATTGTGCTGTCTAATGTGTTTGTGTTTGTCTTGTGTAGTAGTTCCTCCATTCATATTGGGGGTTAGGCGTAGAGCTGACAACTCTGCACAGTAAAAAAATGTCAAGAAACAGCAATATAAGGCCATGGATGTTCCCAAGGTAAAATATTCCGGAGGTAAAATAGTCCCCCGTTCGGATCTCCGGGTGGGGACTACTTTGGGAGGTCCCTGGACTAAGGATAAGATCTACATTAGGAATAAGGATATTAAATTAGGCACCTGAAATGTTCTGAGCCTTTACCGCCTGGGGCATTTCAGTGTACAGTTAATGAGATACTTAAGTATAAATTAGATGTAGTAGCTGTCCAGGAAGTTAGGTGGCCAGGAGAAGGGAATTGTAAAACTAAAAATTATACTTTTTTCTATGACGGTACTGAAAATCATAATTTTGGAACAGGCTTTTTCATAAATAATAGAATTATCTCTGCTCTTAAAACAGTAGAATTTATTAATGATAGGATATCATATGCAGTTTTACAGGGTAAATGGTGTAAAATTATTTTAATAAACATACATGCACCAACGGAAGATAAAGATGATAATACTAAAGATGATTTTTATACAGAGTTAGAACAGGTCTTTGATAAATTTTCTCAGTATGATATGAAAATTCTGTTAGGTGACTGTAATGCACAGATTGGCAAAGAAGAGACATTTAAACCCACGATTGGTAAAGAAAGTCTTCATGAATTAAGTAATGATAATGGTATAAGATTGATTACTTTTGCAACCTCAAAGAATTTAATTGTGAAAAGTACCACTTTTAAACATAAAGATATCCATAAATATACCTGGTCTTCTCCAGATAGTAAAACTCATAATCAGATAGATCATATTCTCATTGATAAGAGAAGGCATACTAGTATAATTGACGTTCGTACACATAGAGGTGCTGACTGTGCCAGTGACCATTATTTAGTAATTGCTAAATTAAGAGAAAGACTCTCAGTGATAAATCATAAGCAACAAAATCTAAAAGTTCTAAAATTTGATACAGGAAAGTTTACTGATGAAAGAATTAAGAAAGATTACCAAATTAAACTGTCAAATAGATTTGATGTTTTGCAGGATTTAAATGATGATGAAAATATAAATGAAACAGACGTAAATAAGAATTGGGAGCACATACGTAATGCAATAGAACCAGCAGCTAAAGAAAGTATAGGATACCATAAACCGAGAAAAAGTAAGCCATGGTTTGATAATGAATGTCATAATCTAATAGAAATAAGAAATCAGGCTAGACTTAGGTGGTTAAATAACTCTGATGATACAAATCTAAACAATTATAATAGAATAAAGCGAGAAGTTAACCGCATGTTTAGAAGTAAAAAAAGAGATTACTTGAAAAGCAAAATTAACGAAATTGAAACAAACAGCAAAAATAAAAATATCAGAGATTTATATAAAGGTGTAAATGAGTTTAGAAAGGGGTGGCAACCTAAAGTAAACTTGATAAAAGATAAAGAAGGTGATTTTCTAGCTGACCCAAGCGATATTCTAAATAGATGGAAGGACTACTTTAATGACCTTTTAAATGTTCATGTAGGAGATAAATCAGAAGTAAATGAAGTCCACACAGCAGAACCTTTAGTTCCAGAACCTAACTTGACTGAAGTTAAAGATGCTATTAAAAGGCTAAAGAATAACAAAGCACCTGGCATTGATTTAATACCAGCTGAGTTAATTAAATATGGTGGAAATTCATTAATATGTCAAATTCATAAATTAATTTGTTTAATATGGAATAAAGAAGAAATCCCTCAACAGTGGAAAGAATCCATAATTGTTCCAGTGTTTAAAAAAGGTGATAAAATGAACTGCAATAATTATCGTGGAATTTCTCTACTCTCAACAACATATAAAATATTATCTAACATTCTTTTAACAAGACTAACCCCATATGCTAATGAAATTATAGGTGATTATCAATGTGGATTTAAACGTGACAGATCAACTACAGATCAGATTTTTCACATCAGACAGATACTTGAAAAAAAGTGGGAATATAATCAAAATGTCCATCAGCTATTCATTGATTTCAAAAAAGCATATGATTCGGTCAAAAGAGATAAATTATATAATATATTAGTAGAGTTTGGAATACCTAAGAAGCTTGTTAGTATGATAAAAATATGCACCAGTGAAACAGAAAGTAAAATTTGTGTGGGTATTAATATGTCTGACAAATTTAGAATTCATGATGGGTTAAAACAAGGAGATGCATTATCTCCATTGCTCTTTAATTTTGCCTTAGAATATGCTGTAAGGAAGGTAAAAGAAACTAAAGAAGGACTAAAATTAAATGGTGTGACTCAGTTGTTAGCATATGCAGATGATGTAGACTTACTGAGGGATGATGTGAATACAATTAAGAATAATGCTAAAATATTTTTCAAAACTGCTAAAGAGATAGGTTTGGAAGTTAACAAAGAGAAAACTAAATATATGCTTACAGGCCGAAACCAAGTGTTATGTAATAATCAAAATCTAATTATTAATAACAACTCTTTTGAACCAGTTTCCAAATTCAAATACTTAGGAGTAATATTAACAAATGAAAATTATATTAAAGAGGAAATAAAAAGTAGGCTTAATTCAGGAAATGCATGTTACTTCTCTCTTCATAAACTTTTGTGTTCTCGTTTAATATCTAAGAAACTAAAAGTTAAAATATACAAAACTGTAATTTTGCCTGTAGTATTATATGGATGTGAAACTTGGTCCCTTACATTGAAAGAGGAACATAAATTGAGAGTATTTGAAAATAAGATCCTTAGGAAAATCTTTGGACCTAAAAGGGATGAGGAGACAGGTGAGTGGAGAAGGTTACATAATTTGTATTCATGTCCAGATATTATTAGAATAATTAAATCAAGAAGACTTAGGTGGGCAGGCCATGTGGCACGAATGGGAGAGGAAAGAGGAGTTTACAGAATTCTTGTTGGGAAACCTGATGGTAAGAGACCTGTAGGAAGGCCAAGACGAAGGTGGAGGGACAACGTTGAGATGGACCTAAGGGAAATCTGTAGGGATGGAAAAGAGTATATAGAACTTGCTCAAGATAGGGAAAAATGGAAGGCCTGTGTTGCTGCAGCCATGAACCTTCGGGTTTAAGAAGGCTAGGGAGTTAGTTAATTAGTTAGTTAGTTGGGATCCCAAAAAGTCGGGAAGTCATTCCCGGAAGTCGGGATCGGGGCGGATATTTGCTTTCCCGATCCCGGTCCCTACGTTTCGGGATCCCGCACACCTCTACTGCAGGCATAGGCGCAGACTCCATGGGGCTTGGGGGGGCTCGAGCCCCCCAATATTAACAATGTGAGGGCAGATCCTCCCAAATAATATTGCTTAAGAGGATCTAATGTATTATTTTGCTTCCCGTGTAAAGTTTACTCTGAATTGTGCCACATGAACTTAACTTTTAATACACATTTAAAATTTTCTAGACCATCAACTTTAGGGGACTGAAACCGCTAAACCATCAACTTTGGGGAGGCTATGACCAGAGACAGCAAAACGCATGATTTATTACTAGTATATACTACGTATGTAATTATGAGTATTGTTAAAATTTTTACTAAAAAAAGTTTCAAAAGACGATGTGCATGAACTAGGGTAGTGGATGGGACGTTCGGGCTACAAATGGCTCTCGCATGACATTCAGAACGAGATCATTGATATATTAGAGAGATCTGTTTTGCGCTACGTGGTAGCAGATAATAATAGTCGGGAATATTTTGCTATTATAGTTGACGGTTGACGAAACTTGTAACATATCCATCCGTGGACAATTAATATTCTGCATTGGAACTGTGAATAAAAAAATGATATTTTTGAGGAATTCATGGGCTTTTATTAAGGGTGTGAGGGACGGGATCGGGACGGGAAAAATTTTCAATTTCCCTACTGAGTCGGAAAATGTTCAAAATTTCTCGAAGCTCTGAAAACCTCGAATTATACACGTCATTTTCACTTTAAGTGATTTCTGGATTAAAAACTAACAATTTACGGTAAGTTCCAGAAATTGACAAAGCAGAAAACGTCGAGAAATAACGACATTTTCAAATGAGCATTCGGTATTTCCCGACTGCACGGGATACCGAAATTTCGGGAAATCATTTCCCGAAGTCCGGATCGGAACGGGAAATTTTTTCCCGATCCCGGTCCTGACTTTTCGGGATCCCGCACACCCCTAGCTTTTATGAGATTCCGAACACTGAGGCCAAAACTTAAAAAAGAGAGAGAGTGAGTCATTCATTAATTTATTTCAGTGATCAGAGCCCCCCCCCCCCAATAATTTTGACACCCGTGTCTGAAGGCACAAAAGTTGTGGGTAATAGCTTCCCTTCTTCCGCCACTACTGAAGAGTCATTCCATGCGAAATCAACACAGCCTTTGACCTGACCATCTCCGATTTTTATGAAATTTGGGGAGTTGAAACTATGCATAGAAATTAGTAACTATGAAAATTTTTAGTCTCGTGCGTCTTGTAATTGTTAAATTATTCAAGGTCAAAGTTAGCATAAATTGCCCTTTTTGAGCCCGCTTAGCTATACTAAATCTGCTGTAACTCCGCTCCTATTTTGCCTAGGAAGCTCAAATAAAGCTTATTGTACAGGGAATTGAAAAAGCTTTCCAGTGATATACAACAAGCCTACCTTTGGATAAAAATATAATTTTGTCACGTGACCTTGACTTTTGACCTTGAATATCTCAAAACATGTCATCACCAAAAGTCGTGAAAAAAATATATTTGGTCCCTCATTCCATACTATAAAACATATCAAAATATGATTCTGGGACTGCAATGGGATCAGAAGATACAAAATAATATGTGTAACTATGTGACTGATAAAAGCCCCATTACATGAACTATGAAGAGTCAAATGTCCCTTAACACTCCCTACAAAATGTGAAGGAGTTATCCTGGGTATAATTGGTCATAAAAGAAATAGGTTAGGCACAGGGAGACCCCTAGCCGTGTGTGTCAAGCGCAGATCCGGCATATTGTTTACCGCCATATTGAATTCAACGCAAAAATTTCAAAGGAAAGGGGGTGATGTGATATATCAAATCAGGCTAGAATTTCACGAGAAATGAAGTGACGAAGGATTTTCCAACGTATCTTACGCCAGCAAAAAGTTATACACATATCCTTCACTTACGATATATGCACATTATAATGTTGTCAATGTTCCTGTGAGCACACTCGTTGACGTCTCTCACACTCGCATAGAACATTTGGCAATGTAGCATGTGCAACAACATCGCAAGCAGCAACTATGCCTTCTCTCAGATGGTCAATATCAGGGACTTTTAGTGCATGCACCATTCTCTTCAAATGTTTCTGAAGGTGAAAGTCCTCCTAAGATGTTAGATCTGGGGAATGTGCAGGCCTTTTAATAGATCCCCGTGTGCCCATCAATCTACCTAGAAAATTACCATGAAGAAATTGCAAAAATGTCCACATAGTGTGGTCACACTCTGTCCTGTTTCAAAACTCTCGAAAAGTGCCATATCCCGTAAGCAAGGGTGAAAAAACCTGTTCACTTAACAAATCCAAGAAGCCCTCACCATTTAAGGTTCCGTTGTTGAATATGGACCAACCATTTCCGTTCGCCATACATTATATCACATAATTAGCTTACCAGCAACAATCATTCGACTGAGCAAATCACAGGTATTGCATATTATTTTTATTAACTTCACAGTGAACATAAAAATTAGCCTCGTCAATGAAGAATTTTTCATTCCAGAGGAAGTGTCACGTAATTGTTTGAGATACTTTTCCCAATATTCTTCACTATTCAACTATTTGGTGAATGTAGCTGATTAAAATCGTATGCAATGGTGCGTATACTTCTTTCTCTCCCAAGATGTCAGCGTGATCTCGATGAGTTCCTAACACGTTAGGAGCATTCCAGTGCTTTGTTTTTAACACCTCGAAAAGGAGAAAATGGTTACAAGCATGCAGTAATAATTTTTTTCTGGTTAAATATATGTTGGATAAACCTTCGTCACTTCATTTGTCGTGAAATTCTAGCCTGATTTGATATATCACATCACCCCCTTTCCTTTGAAATTTTTGCGTTGAATTCAATATGGCGGTAAACAATATGCCGGATCTGCGCTTGACACACACGGCTAGGGGTCTCCCTGTGCCTAACCTATTTCTTTTATGACCAATTATACCCAGGATAACTCCTTCACATTTTGTAGGGAGTGTTAAGGGACATTTGACTCTTCATAGTTCATGTAATGGGGCTTTTATCAGTCACATAGTTACACATATTATTTTGTATCTTCTGATCCCATTGCAGTCCCAGAATCATATTTTGATATGTTTTATAGTATGGAATGAGGGACCAAATATATTTTTTTCACGACTTTTGGTGATGACATGTTTTGAGATATTCAAGGTCAAAAGTCAAGGTCACGTGACAAAATTATATTTTTATCCAAAGGTAGGCTTGTTATATATCACTGGAAAGCTTATTCAATTCCCTGTACAATAAGCTTTATTTGAGCTTCCTAGGCAAAATAGGGGCGGAGTTACAGCACATTTAGTACAGCTAAGCGGGCTCAAAAAAGGCAATTTCTGCAAACTTTGGCCTTGAATAATTTAACAATTACAAGACGCACGAGACTAAAAATTTTCATAGTTACTAAGTTCTATGCATAGTTTCAACTCCCCAAATTTCATGAAAATCGGAGATGGTCAGGTTAAAAATTGCACATATCTGTGTTGATTTGGCATGGAATGACTCTGAAGTAGGTTAGGATTTATATTCATCTAAATTTAAAGAAACTAAATATTATACAATTACTATCCTCGTCCTGAAAAAATCACGGTGAAATATTTCCTGCTGCCTGAACAGTTTATATAGCAGAAAACAACCTGCAGTGTCATAATAGATTCTCCAGATGAATTTATCTTTCGAAGTACAAAATTATGTTACCAAAAGTAAGCATCTGCGCTTCATTCGGTTATACAGACCAATGAATAGTATCGCAAAAAAAAAAAAGGAAAAAAAAATCACGTCATGATCAAAATCACGCATTGTGTATTTAGATAATTAGTTTCCATTTCAAGCTTCCACCAATCTCAAACTTACAGGACGATACGAAAGAAGGAACTGAGAGGTTTCGATTTCTACAGTAAAGCACGGGTCTTTCTTGTCGCACAACAATTTTGCTACCTTGTGCATACATAGCTAGCCTGCCTAACCTAACAACATAGGCATTTAGCCTAAAATTAAAAAGCTTTCTCCCGTGATGTCAGAACATAAGGTTGCTCAAGTGTTGTGCGATAAGTAAGACCTGTAAAGCACGGATTAATTGACACAGGGCCCGTTCCGAAAGTCGCACGAGTTTAACGCGTTAAACGAGTTATGGTAACTGGTCGTTCCATAAGTGCTTCCGTGCGTTTCGTGAGTTTCATTATGCTGTCCCAAAAGTCACATTCCGTGCGTTTCATGCAAGAACGAGATTCACCAAACGCACGGGCCAGGATGCTGGTTTGTTCCGTGAAAATCGTCTGCTCCTTGCAGACAAAGCGCGTGCTGATGGATTCAAACTGCACTAGTTCGGAAAATGTATTATAATTTTAACAGATAGCGATATGAAGCAACATGCACAAGATAAGTATGCCTTGATCGTTCTTAGAATGTGATTAAAATGAGTAACAGTGGCCATAATAGAGTTTATTTTTGTCATAAGGACATTCCTTCCGCTGACGCCATGCGGAAACTTTCTCTAAACAAAACGCTGCGCCTGCGCTTTCGCCTAGTGTGTCCCATAAGTCCGTAAAATAACTGGTTTCACCAGATTCACGAGCCCAGTTATTTTCGTTGAATGCGTTCGTTTCGTTAAGACTTTCGGAACGCACCCACAGATTAAATGAAAAACAGGGTTGCCAAACAAAAAAAAATCACAGACTATAAAATATCTACCACCAAAATGTGTTTTAAACACCTGTAAAAAAAACATGTTTAAAACACATTGTTTTAAACGTTTAAAACATTTGTAAAAAAAACAAAGCCTTGTGTTTTAAACGTTTAAAACAAAGTGTTTTAAACAGTTTTGTTTTAAACATGCCAACCCTGTGCACAACAAGGTGAACAATGATAAATCCTTCTTCCATTTTTCTTTCTGTTTGAAATACTTGTATTTTTTTTCTTGAAATTTGCCTTAATGACTGCAAGAGCATATTGTAACATTGTTTAATTGCACGATCAGAGTAAAGTAACTTGAGAACAATCGAGTGTTGATACAAACCGAAAATAGACCCGCTTACATTTTCTTGTTGATATGATAGCATTGTAAAACTTGCATTGGGATGAAGAGGGAGTATAAAAATATTACCATTTCGCTTTACTGCATCCAGCCAAGTGTTATTGCAATTCAATGTTGTCCGCAGAATGGAACAGATCATGTAACTTTGTTTGTAGTGTATATATCTACTGCTTTATTAACCGAGCACGTTGCATTTTAGTTGGTAAAGCTTTCTCTCCCGATATATAAATTACACATATTTTATTTCGAATATTATTTGTTTTGTGCATAATTTACATCCGAGACGAGAAGCGTCACTGTTGTTTCAATATTTATTTCCATTCGGGAAAACGCAAAAACATTTTACATTTCACAACGTAGGCTATTCAAGTGCAAGGAAAATTCCGTATATTACTTACAGAAACTAATGGTCCACCTGTAACGTGTTGTCGTGTAATCAAAAAATAAATATAATAAACATCTCCTTACATGAACAAAAGCTCCAAATCCGAGTATAAGAAAGTTGTTATATCTCTTTTTAGCATTAAAAAGAAATACATATTTTTTTAAAAAATATATTTATGCAAGCATATTTTCTCCCCTTTGCAACCGAGAACCGATAGTTGCTTTCGTAGTCAAGGTCAAATCATCCATGTGAAACGTGCACAAGCAATAAATGGCCGTTTATTATCTAATTTACGTGATTTTACTAAATTTGCAACATGTTCGAATATATACTACACCCAGCACCGCAGATTTTGCTTTATTCAAATATTAATTACATGCATTTTCCGAAACCGACTTTAAAATGTTTGCTGTTCAGTGTTGGACAACTGGCAACATCACAGGCACACTAGCGACATCTCTGGATTTGCCACGTTGCCAAACGTATTTCTTTGACCCAAGATCAGGATTTGATCTAACATCGACAAATCGACAGTTAGCTTTATACAACATGATAGAAGCTTGAACTTAGTTCACTACCGGATCGTAGATCAAATCTGATCTCCAGTTAGTGATGTTTATACAACCGGGCCAAAAAGTCTGGACCTGGATCGGGAAAAAAAATTTCCCGTCCCGATCCCGACCATAGGTAATAGAAGTGGAAGCTACATTTAAACCTCGCTGCGCTTTGAAATTGCATTTCCATCGGTGGCCAGTAGATGGCGCGGCCGTCTTCTTTTGCTGCTCGCAGTAAATAGGGGGGAGATTCATTGTCCCACTGGAGTGTCCTTCACCACAGAAAGGACAGGGGTGGGTTGTGAAACAGGTTTTCTGAAAACGAGGGGGGAATATATGTCTTTTTCTGATTTCATGCAGTTCGTGAATTTACGGAATGAGGACTTTGCCAGGCAGCTACATACCCTACCAGGGCGCGAAATCATTGAAGATTGATTTTTTTTTCAGGGGGTGTGGGGCGCAAGAAGATTGTGGTCTACACAGACATACACAAACTATACATATATATTATGTATGTGCATGAAACTTTTCAAATTTTCTACCAAGCAACTGAGAAGAAAGAGCCTATATGATTAATATTTATAATGTTATTAAATATAAAAGTAAATTACTAAACATGTAAAAATACATTAGTATTTAATACATATAAGGGAATTTATTTGATATTTTTTATGTATCAGATATTTATAACTGCCTTCTCGATTGCGCCGTGAATACGTTTTCGCCTTGCAATCAAGGAGTCCCGGGTTCGATACCTGGTGGAGGCACATAGTGGTTCGGATCCCACTTTAAACTATCGTTTGATTGACTTGTTATTGACTTTTAGTTTTGGTTATTATGTATAGGTTTTCTACCTACCTGTGTGTGATCGCGGCGATAGGGTTGAAATAAAACATTATCTCTTATGCCTTTAGAATCGGTTTGGATGGAAGGGGGAAGGGTGCGTGGTATTCGCATTAACACAAGGTTAGTCGAGCAACTGTGCAGAATAAGGTTGACTAACAATGGCAGTGAGCCTAAAGTATCCAAAGTAAACATATATTGCTTAAATATGTCTGCATTATACAGTGACTCAACTACAGGGGGGACAGGGGCTAATGCGAGCAATTACCCCTTCGATTTCAAATTTTATGCAAATAAAAATTCATTTTGTAAAATTTTCTTGCTTGTTTCGCTCGCATTATCTGCTATTCTTGTTTTCATCAAGTTCAGAGGGGCGGCGGGAGCCAGCCATTGGGCACGAATGATCTAAAAAAAGTTGTAAAAGAGAGAATGCCATGGCGTCCAGGGAAATTAATTGCGCACTAATAAATCAATATTGTTTTCAATTGCACAAATTGGATCTAAAAATTTTTGAGGTATCTATCTGCATTTTTCCGGACCTTCTCATCGGACTAAAATGTATGATATAAAGTAATCCCCTCACATTAGCCTTCTAATACTAATAGTAACTAATGTATTCAACAATGTGCTCATTTCTGTTTTGGGGGTTGAACTGGACCTCTAGATTTCCAGTGTTAACCCAGCATCACAAGTTCAATTGAAATCTAGTAGAAGGAAATATGGCGGAACTCCAGCCTTGAAAGACGGGTAATAGGGCGGTGATGGGACTTCATTCACTGAAAATTCGTCACTCAATGAAAGTCGATCGGAAAGACTGAATTCCGAAAAGGATTTCAATTTTAATAATAGTGGACATTATTAATAATAATTTCAACAATAGCATTTCTTTTTGATATATTTCATGAAACAAGACCTTTTTATATTAATAATAGATCATCAGTGCTGGAGTTGTGGGTGTGGAGAAGGAGTGCAGAGGGGTGCTTTTCCCCCAGTTATGTACATTTCCATTAACCATCCCCTCCTGCTAGGATAATTTGCATAAGCATCCCCCACTTCTTCATTGTCTCCATGCTGATCTACACAAAGACCCTCCTCGACCAAGAGGCCTCCCCGATGGCGCAGTGGTAGCGTCGTCGCCTTGTAATCAAGGTGTCCCGGGTTCGATACCCGGTGGAGGCACAAGTTGTTCGGATCCCACTTTAAACTGTAGGTCCAGTCCCGATTAGCCTTACTGTGCATAAAGTGGACTTAAAACACCAAATCAATCCAATCCTCCTCGACCAAGCATGCCAGATATAGGAGTATCCACTTCGAGCACTGTAGATCATAAAATAAAAACACACTGGAAAGAAGGAAATGTCCACAGAATTTCAATATGGAAGAAAAATGAACTTCACAAAATGCCCCCAAATAATGGTAACATTTAACCCATACGCTGTGAACCCTTAGGCCAAACGGATAATTCGACTCCACATCAAACTGAGTTTTGGGACCACTTTGAAGTAACATGGAACAGGTGTAAACTATTTTAGAGTTTTTTTCAGCTCTTATTTGAATATAAAAAGGCTTAGAGCCATCTTGAAAATATTTGATGTGAAGTTACATTCAAATACCACACGTAAAATTAAAATTAGTGATAAAAGTTCATGATTTATCAAATTTAATTCTTTATATTGTGCAGCAACAAAGCAACGACTGCTTGATCTATACTGGATTCATGCAAGAAATAATAACATATGTCAGCGTTTCGTTAAAAAACGCAACAAAAGTTTTTTAGTGCCTAAAAACCTATTTTGCTTGTTAGAACCTATTTTAGGTTCCACTGTTACCTGTGCAATACAAAGTGGTCTGATCTGTGTGGTCTTGCTCACTTTCGCGTCACTTCGGTGCTTTGTGGCATTCACGCCTTGCAAACTAACATTTCAACATTGAAGTTTGCACCACTCACTATATTTTTGTTTTAAGATTTTCAGAATATAAGATGATCCTCACAGACAAAATTGCGGAGTTTTACTGTGGATAACATGAAAACAGATTCGTGCCTAACTATACGGCGATGAGTGGATTTTAATAGCAAATTTCCAATGTTGAGTTCTGCCATCGCCGTAGGGTTAGGCAACACACATAACGTTATGCAAGATAGTGCATATTTCAGGATATATGTGTCCCATTTTCATTGCCGGTGACTATACCTAATCAGCAGTATTCAGAAATTTTGAACTATTTTAAGTTGTTTTTTTTAACCTACTTCAGGATTTTTCGAGTCTAACTTAAGATTTTTAGGACCTATTTCAGGATTTTTAGCAGTGACGTGCACTGAGGAGTAGCTAGTCTAGCAGAGATAGATCAATCAATCTCAAATCTCTAATTATTTTCAAATCACAATATTTATTGTTTTGTTGAAGCCACAGTTTATATGCAACACTTTTTTTCACGCGCTTCTCGTCCCTCGGTGCGTTCAGCGGCCTAGCTCGCTCTTTCTCCGCCTCACAGTTCCAGGTAGAAAAGGGTTTTCGAAGGGAAAGGGAAGATTTCTGCCTCTACCTCCCTTGCCCCCTCGCCCCCGCTGCAATGGTTGAAAGCCCGTGCTTTCAGGTCCTCCAGTTTATCTCCTATAGGACAGATAGGGGATTGGTTTCCCTTCGATTTCTTTGAAATCCTCTAAAGAACTAAGGGGAATTTTTTCTGCAGTACTTCTGTCTTCTGTATTTACACTACTTTTTACACGTTGTACAATATGTATGTATACTATGGGATGTGCTTTTATCATTTATGCAATTGGAACGTCTTCTGTGCAGACAAAATTTTATGCTTTTTTTTAAAAATATGGAATATATAATAGTTAAATAACAAATATGTGCTCACACTCTCTCTTGCTCTCGTTTTAGTAGTGTTTTATTAAAATATACAAATCTCTTGGCCTCCAATAAAAAAATGGATAAGAACAATCATAAATACGGATTTATTTATTTGGGAAAGTGAACGCTCGTTCTAATTCTTGTTGTCGGTTTATTTTACTTCGCTTTTCTGTCACATTTGGTTATAGCGAAAATGAGGATGAGTGATGATATAATGAAATTGATGAAGGGACCTCGCAAAGAACAATTCAGGCCGGGATTCGTGACGAGCGTGCATTCTTGTTCTTGTAAGCCTTGTTTTGGTGTGTGTGTGATTTCTTATCTATACATATACAAGACATACAAATACGTAGGTTCAAATTAACAACATAACTTTAATGCCTGAAAGCCATTCACGTACGTCTTACACACTGTTACTATAACAACCAATCAATAACATGCTATAGAATACAAATTCTTCTTCTTCCTCTTATCATGCGTCTATCATCTCCTCCTGGAGTCTCTTTTTGTTTCAAGTGCTGGTCTCACCTAAGTCTGTTCGACCATCCTTCTTCCCTCTGCATCCTTAGGTGTCCTGCTAGCTCTTTTAGCTATAGTCAAGAACTGGTCCAGACCGAAAGGATGGTCTTCATCTTTCTCAGACTGAACAGGTCCGCTGCGTGCTGCTCCACGGTCCGTGCCACTGAATTCCTTAATTTTACAAAGATGTCTTTTGGCTTGGCTATGTTAAATTTCACATTTTCAGTCATTTTATTGACAGTACCAGAAAAATCAACGCAAAGGCGTAATGAACCATCTTTTTTCTTAACTACGACGAGAGGTGATGCCCAGTCAGAGTACATAATAGGCTCCCAGAGTCCTATTTCGACCAACTTCGCTATTTCACTTTCCACTTTATCTCGTAGTCCATATGGAACTTCATAGTGTCGTTTAAAAACAGGCGAAGCATTCCTTCTCAAAGGTATATCAACTTTAAACGGTGTGATGGGCTTTGATAGATCACCATCAAAAACTCTAGCATATTTGCTAGATAATAAATTAGCTGTTCTCAAACCTTCACTTTCCGGTATTTTAGTATTAATATCTCCGTTATTCTTTCGTTCGGATCCCGTGTTTGTCAACACAGTATTACATTGTTTTAACAGTTTTCTCCAACCCGGATGAATACTGTCGAGCCATGAACGTCCAATCAACGGATAACGCAGTTCTTCTTCACACAATATAACCGGCAATTTATACAATACATCATTCAATGATAAATCCACTAAGGTTTGACCTTTCAACTTTAACATATCATTATTCACGCCTCGTAACGTTAGTGAAGTAAATTGTGTTCGCCGATGTGGAAACAATTGTTTGAAAGACTTGTTATTAAACAGAGTAACCGTAGATCCAGTGTCTAGTTCACATTGTACAATTCGCTTATCAATACACAAATCAACTATGCACGGTTATGCCGACACAAGAACATTAGTGCCATCTATAGCTTGTGCTCTTGGCTTGAAACTAACACTCCTTGCTTTTGAACGAGTGAGTGTTGCATCTTCCACTTGTGAATTGTCTGTGCTTGATGAAATAGTGCAAGTATTATCTTCTGGCGGATGAGAATCACTAACTTCGACGTGCAATAAAGACAAACCATGAAATTCATTATGTATGCTTTGTTCACTAACAATAGCGTCTAATGGTTTAATATTAGACGTAGATATTTGATCACTTGTAATTGTCTTACTCGCAACTCCACCATTATTTTTCCTAAACTTGCATTTTACATGCCAATGACCTTTCTTTTTGCAAAATGAACATATCGAATATTTTGCTGGACAATGTCCAAGATAATGCCTTCTGGAGCATCTATCACATTCTTTAGTGCTTTTATAACTTCTATTCTGAGGATTAACGAAGTTCTTTTTGTGCGCTTGCGAGGACTGGAAACATGGTTTAAATTTCTGTGTCCCAGCAAATGCAACTACATTAGAACTACATTCCTTTTCACGATGTGCGAACATTTGTGTTTCCCGTTCAATTAATTCCATTTGAAGCACAATATCTTGACATTTTGCTGGAGTCAATGTAGATTCAGAAAGTATTTTTTTTCTAATGGCGTCAGACCGAACGCCTACAATTATTTGCTCTACAATGGCTTCCTGTAAGTACTGGCCAAAACTACATTTAAGTGCTTGTTGCTTAACACGTACCATAAATCGTGTTGCATTCTCACCTCTTTCCTACGTGCACTGTCTGAACTTAAAACGTTCCACATATTTGTTTGTTCTCTGGCCATAATGTTTAAGCAGATTGTCCTTGAGGGTTGAATACGTTTGACGTTCGACTGGTTTAGGTGCAAGGATAGTCTTCAGCACTTTGAAAGCTTCAGACCCTATAACTGCAATCAGTATGGGTACCTTCCTGGCTTCATTAACATCATGAGACAAGCAAGACTGTTCGAACCTCGTTAAATAATCTTCTATTTCTTCCGAATCTGGCCGGAACTCGGAGAATAAATTCAAACCGAACATATTCATAATTGTGGTCAACTAAATATCACAATATCGTAAAGACAATCCGTATCACACTGATTTGAATTTGCCTTGTACAATTATTGTAAATAATACACTAACCGTGTAATCTTGGTTCTTACCGTAGAAATTGATCAAGCCGACACAATTTCTCCTTGCATAAACCTATGCTGGAATGATGATCGTCGCGTAATCTTCGTGACGTCTTCATCCATACTTCTTCTTACGAAGAATCACCAAGAATATCCTGTACGACTGCGCCATAGATGTAAGCCTTGTTTTGGTGAGTGTGTGATTTCTTATCTATACATATACAAGACATACAAACACGTAGGTTCAAATTAACAACATAACTTTAATGCCTGAAAGCCATTCACGTACATCTTACACACTGTTACTATAACAACCAATCAATAACATGCTATAGAATACAAATTCTTCTTCTTCCTCTTATCATGCGTCTATCATCTCTTATGTGTTGTACTCTGCCTGCAGTGGATAATGAGAAAATTAGAAATGAAAAATGTATCCCAGAACTCAAAAAGCCAAATGAATATCATTGAAGAAAGTAGAAAAATGGTTTGTTTAAAGTTGTGTTTTGTTACCCATCGCTTTTTCTAGTTGTATAGATTTAATCGGAATAAGTAGCTAAGAGCTTGGAAAGTCGTGAGGGACAATCATAAACAGAGAATTCTAGGCTCCTGATTTCACAGTACCCTGCAGATGCACTGGGAGGAAATTATTTGTATTTTCTTCTCTCTTCCATTGCTTTTCCTAATTTCTGCCATGACGATGAACGTTGATTAAATTAAACGAGTGAAGAGTGGTTGCAAATAAACACTCATGCAAAGGCCAGGGCTCGAGCCCTGATCCTTCAGTAACGAGATCGTGAGAAATTATGGAAATCAAGCAATGCAAAATTTTTGAAAAAACGAAAGATGGTATTTCAAAAATTCAACTGAAAATTACTACTCAGGAAAAATGCAGTTTGCTTTACCGATACCCACGTATCCGAATGGTTAGCGCCTTCCTCACATGTTTGTTGTCGGCCGACCGGATCTGTACCCGATGGAGGCATATAGTGGTTCGTATCCCACATTAAACTATAGGTCTAGTCCCGATTAGCCTTTTTTGTGTGTAAAGTGGACTTAAAACGTCAAATCAACCATCAAATCAACCAACCGTGGGGGAGTGGTTACCACAGCGCGCTACAACACCAGGAGTTCCTGGTTCGAACCCCTACCTGGACATGGGTGTCATTAATTTTGTCGCATCATCTTCGCGATTAAACAAATGTATAAAAAAGCGAATCAAATCAAAACATTCATTGATTGATTGTTTGATTTAGTTTATTTTACTTCGCTTTCCGCCATATTTGGCTAATCGCGAAGACGATATGATAAAATTGATGAAGGGCAAGGGACACACAAAGATCACCCATTGCCAAGCCAAGATTCAAACCCGGCATCTCTGGCTCAGTAGTCAAATTTTCGAAAATGGGTGGAAGTTATGTGTACAATTTTTTGTAGTCATTCCTAACTTTGCAATTTTTCCTGTATTTGACGTTCTTCTTTTAGGAATACCGGGCCCTAAAAGGAGGGGGGGGGATTATGACCCGTTGGGCACGCCACTCATTGCTACCCCAAGTGTCGACGTCACTGCACGTCACTGATTTTTAGAACCTATTTTAGGGTTTTTCGAACCTATTTTAGGATTTTTCGAGCCTAACTTAAGACTTTTAGGACCTATTTCAGGATTTTTAGAATCTAAAAATCCGAGGTCTAGTTATGAGATATGGGATTTTTCCTATAGATGTCCACCTGCGAGCAAGGAAGTTAATTCTGCATTTCGGAGGGGGGACATATGTTAAGTTAGTCGGGCCCCTTTGGCCGAACCAGAACGCCCCTGCTTATTATCGAAGATGTCGTATCATATGTTACTGGAAACCAGATTTCTGTCTTGTAAATTAAATTATTTCATAAGCGACACTTCCTGTTGAATTTCTAAGCTATATAAAATTTCAGAAGCAGAGAGAGAGAAAGAATATTGCGGGGCTGGTTCTACACCTCGCCACACCCTGCATTGCCGGGCGCCCACTACGCCACTGTCTCTAATTATCATGATCGATTGAGCTTTCGTGGCTGCCTTCAGTAGCTGTTATGTCAATCTTCGCAGGTTTCAGATTCAAATCTTCTGTGGAAAAATAGCGACGCATTGGCTTCGAGGAGGAGGAGGGGGGGGGGGGTAACCTTGAGTTAGGACTCACTCACTGTCGTAATGTTCCCAAGTTTACGACCGCAACCATTACCCCGATGCCAAAACTGCTCGCGGATCTGATTCAGGTTTGGCCCGCTTTTGAAGGTCCTACAGGCAATTTCTTCCCCCAACTCTCGTGTTTACAATCCCGCCGGAGCCAGTTTCTCTGTGACGCAGGCCCGTAGCCAGGAATTTTTAGTAGGGGGGCGAAGTCAATCCTAGAGGGAGCAAATTTTTAATATATTGTGTTGCATTGGAAGATGCCCCCCTCCCCCTCCTCCAAAAGTTATAAGTAACAGGAAAGGGATGATATCTTGAAACTCCAACGAACAAAAAAGTTCGAGCAACATCAAATAACAATATTTCGATAATGACCTTTTCGGACTACCAAAGAATACAAAGATAAAGTTTAACATAAATAGGCTAATCGGGACTGTATCTACGTTACATTTACAGGTCAATAATGTTAATACACGATTAATATGTACCAACAGCTTTGGGCTTCTCTGCAGAACTGATTAAGGAAGACGTTTATAAATCGTGCTTCATAATGTTTTCCTCTAGTTTCCAGTATGCAAGATTTTTACGCACAAAGGAATCTAACGAGAATCCAAGAACACCATTGTGTTGTGTTAGGCAAGAAAAATAGAATTAATTAAATAATAATGGTTACATATTATCTACACTTTGATGAATTGTTTAAACATTTACATTTTTTTTAGGCCTACTTGCTAAAACATTAAAATGGGTCCCTTAGTCCACCATGGATTCTATTTGCTTCAAATGAAAGACTCTTGCATCACTTCAGACAATCTTTACCTACGTTAACCATTTTGCAAAATATTGTGTTGACACCTGACAAACAAATAGGAATCCCTTGATTGATCAGCGACTTCTTGGATTACACTGTCATCATTAATATTTCATATTTTTATCAAGTTTTATCGAGGGAAATGCTGTATCCTCTTTACATTTTGAAAAATACCTTCCGTAATGACTATGGTACGAAACCGAAAGATATAAGGTGCCTCCTTCGCTTTACCCCATTTCCGCGGCACGAAGTCTCTGAGCAGCTTATCGTCACCACTTTTTGAGCAGAAGAGTACAAACCCCAAATATCAGGGATTTTTATTCTGATACTAATTTTTACCAGTCACACAATGGCTTAAGATATATGAATAAAATTAGGAGAATCCACTACATAGCAGAAGAGTTGACATAATTATTTGTCAAAAAATTAGGTTGTGCCTGAGGTAGGTTTAACAGACAACTTCTGCTACAGACACAATTTATTATTATAAATATAAGAAAATAAATAGAATGTAATTTGAGAGATTTTCAATCATATTTATTTCACTGCAGCTTTTTTCTACTTGTCATTTTCTTGAACCTATATTCATAAGGTGCCGCCTGATAACATCGACAACTTTCACAGTGTGTGCAGGACATCAATGCAAGCAACTTCTCTCAGTCACTATTTGCGCCTCTAATTCAACTTTCGATGTTACAAGCAATCAAAATAGGCATCTTCTGTCCTTAATGAATGCAATCCCATTGTAAGCTTCGTAGTTGTATGTACATATGTGTATGTATGTATATTATATATATATGTATATTAGCAGGTAACAATATGTTATAAGCACATTCTTACTTTCCAAAGAAGCGCATGTGGGATGGCAAAACGGATCCGGATCCGGATCCAAAAGTACCGGATCCGGATCCGAAAAATTTTAAGATCCGGATCATCCGGATTTCGGATCCGCCAGGATCCGGATCTGGCCATCCCTAGTTTAAACTCGGTACACTCAGTACACTCCACTGATGTTTTTATTTCTATACGCTTCCACGTGAACACATCACAGGAAGGCAAGTTCTTCGAGCCGATGTGACGATGACGTCACAGAATTTTCAGACCGCGAGGGTTGACAAAATCCCATTCATTCTCTTTGCAAAAGGGGATGAGGCCTTGCTCGAAAAACGTTTTATATCCCTGCAAAAGGAGACCTTCAGGCAGTGGGCAGAGAACACAACGTAACTTGACTGCGGGACAGAAGGGATGCCTTCTTGCGAGGCATAGAGGACCAGTCGTCCTTGAGCGAGGGAAGGTTGGGGGAGAGACGGATCCATTGACCATAGTTTGATGTCGTGCGTCAACGATTTCTTTAAAAACAACCCGCAAACTCCGTGCTGTGACTTCCTGCGTGATGTAGGCTTTGTCTTGGTTGGGACCAGAGGCGCAAACACGAATTTTTGTCTGGGGGGGAGGCAAGTACCAGGATAATCGTACCAATAATAATAATAAAAATGTTAATAAAATAATGTTAATAATAATGTTGCTAATAATGTTACTGTAACATTATTATTATTATTGTTATTATTGATTTACTTTATTTTACTTCTCTTCTTGTGCCGATCACCACTACTAGTTAGCAGTCTTAAAAATATTCCCGAATCAAACGATAGTATTATATATATATTGTAATATTGGGCAATGTTTGTTAGAAGTTTAAATTTAAATTTTAGATTAACTGAATACTTAAGAAGAAATGATGCCTCTCGCTCAGGGTTGGCAAAATTTGTGTTTTTTTTAAAAGAACAAAACAAACTGTTTTTTTTTGTTTAAAACATGTTTTTTTTGTTTTAAACATAGTTTTAAACATGTGTTTTAAACAAAAGAAAGTCAACTTTTCCCAGTAAATTATAGTTAAAGTCGTTAAAGAAAAAAATAGGGGTGTGCGGAATCCCGAAGAGTCGGGACCGGGATCTGGAAAAACATTTCCCGACTTTTCGGGTTCCCGAGCAGTTAGATTTGTACCAGAAGTGCAAAACAAGTACTTAAGATGAAAATTACGTGTAGAATTCGAGATTTTTTGAGCTTCGGGAAATTTCGATCATTTCCCGTCCCGAAAATTTCCTGACTTTGTCGGGAAATGGCAAATATTTCCCGTCCCGAATGTCGGGATTTAAAAAAAAATTCCTGTCCGGATCCCGTCCCGACCAAAAACATTCTGTCTCGCACACCTATAGAAAAAATACTCATTTTTATGAATCTATATTACTGAAGTACAGTGGCTGCAAGAACAGTTTATATCCCTTTGGAGATAAGGTTTACCATACTGCAGGGAAAGGTTGTGCGGGACAGAATTTTTTGGGTCGGGACGGGAAATTCTTTAAATCCCGACATTCGGGACGGGATATGTTCGAAATTTCCCGAAGCTCTTGTAATCGCGAATTCTACACGTAATTTTCATCTTGGGTGTTTGTTTTTGCACTTCTGGAACAAAAACTAACAATTTCCGATACGTTCCAGACATACATTTACATTGAAGAAAATGTCCAGAATTGGCGACTTTTTAAAATGACCATTCTGTATTTCCCTACTGCTTGGGACCTCAAAAAGTGGGGATTCGGACGGGAATTTCTTTTCCCGATCCCGGTGCCGACTCTTCGGGATCCCACACACCTCTACTGAGGGACAAAAGTAGGCGGTAATACCCCCATTTTCCGCCACTGCTGAAGTAGATTAGGATTCATATTCATCTAAATCTCAAGAAACTAAATATTATAGAATTACTATCTTCGTCGTGGAAAAAGTCAGTGTGAAATATTTCCTGCTGCCTGAACAGTTTATATAGGAGAAAACAACCTGCAGTGTCATAATAGATTCTCCAGATCAATTTATCTATCCAAAGTACAAAATTGTGTTACCAAAAGTAAGCGTCTGCGCTTTATTCAGTTATACAAACGAATGAATCCTATCGCAAGAGAAAAAAAGTCACATCATCATCAAAATCACGCATTGTGTATTCAGATACTTCCACCAGTCTCAAACTTACAGGACGGTACGAAACAAAGAACTGAGAAGTTTCCATTTCTACAGTAAAGTACGGGCCCTTCTTGTCGCAAAACAGTTTTTCTACCTTGTGCATACATAGCTAGCCTGCCTAACCAACGTAGCCCGTGATGTCAGAACATAAGGTTGGTCAAGTGTTGTGCGATAAGTGAGACCCGTAAAGCACGGATTAATTGACACTGATTCAATGAAAAGACAGGGTTGCCAAACAAAAAAATTATCACAGACTATAAAATATCAAGTACCAAAATGTGTTTTAAACACTTCTAAAAAAAATGTTTAAAACACATTGTTTTAAACGTTTAAAACATTTGTAAAAAAACAAAGCCGTGTGTTTTAAACGTTTAAAACAAAGTGTTTAAAACACTTTTGTTTTAAACATGCCAACCCTGCTCTCGCTCTAGCGCGTTCGTCTCCCGAGTTTTCCCCGTTTACTTCTGAAAGAATTAATCAATTCCACTTCTCCGTAACTATTGGACTTATGACCTTCAAATTTTTATGGGACACTTTTCAAAGGTTTATTTCATAATCTATTCATTCAAATGTTCATTCTCACAAATGGTTTGATATTTGGTTTTATTTACATTAAATTTGGCAATGTTCATTCCAAATGCCATAAACAGGCGAAGTCAAAATCGACCCTTTACACGGAACGGGGTCTTTCCCGGCGGTTGGAGTTTTTTCCCCCTCATTTCGGCAGGACCGCGAAGGAAGGGAGGGGTGCTGCTAATGGCCCGCCTGCTTTTGACCACGGAATGCTTGAACCCTTGCTTGAACCTCCTTTCAGTGTGTTTACGAAGCAACAGGAGTTTGTGTTATTTGTAACAAGTGCCAAACCTTCGTTGGAAGAGTAAACCTTCAAGAAATGGAAGATCGAAGAGAGAAAAGGCGCAGAATACCATATTCAAAGGTTCCAAAGAAGAAATCTCGGCAGGGTGCTCTTCTTCGGAATTAATGGAAAAATCACAATTAATCTCTTTTCATTTAGATCGTTCGGCGCCCAAGGCCGACTCTCGCCACCCCCAGCTACGGTTCGGAACTTGATAATACTAAGAAAATCAGGTACTGCTAGCGAAGCGAGGAAGAAAATTTTATTAAAAGTATTTTTATTTAGATAAAATTTCACAATATTTTTTATTAGCTTTATTTTTACTTCAACTTTTGTTCACTTTTTGGCTAATTTGCGAAGACGGGGATGAGTGATTATATGATGAAATTGATGAATGGACACTCACAAACATCCATGCCCAGGCCGGGAACCCGAGACCCCTGGCGTTGGAGCGCAATGTGCTAACCACTCCGCCACGGGAGCCGGCTGATTTCACAATGAAAATTGTTTGCATGTCCGGGTAAAAACAAATATTTAATTTCGATTTTGTGGTTTGATTGAATTGGTTTATTTTATTTGCTTTTCTGCCAATTTTAGCTAATCGTGAAGATGAGGATGATTGATGTTCTGATGAACCGATACTCACAAAGAACAACCATGCAAAGCCCTGGCTTCGAACCTTGAATCCCTGGCATTGTTGCGCACAGTGCTAACCACAACGTCATGTAGGTCGGCGATTTGGTGTATTAAAAATAAACAGAGAATCCTTGTGTATTAAATCATTCTTAAGCGAAGTGATAGCAAGGGACACCAGATCACCAAAAATAAAAAAAGTAAAGACAAAATGAAATAAAAATAAAGAATACAGCTTCGGTAGTCTACTCGGTAGGGCGTCTGACTGCCACGTGGGAGACACAGTTTCGATTCTGGAGGTGGGCCTTGTTCCCTCATAAAGCGGCTCTGAAGCTCAACTAGCCTCTAATCAATGTGTATCTGGGGGCAACCCTTGGGATAAAGGCGGCCGGATCGTGGTGCTGATCACATGACCGAGACCGAGAATGTGTGGGGCCCTACCTCACATCCCCTAAATGTGTGTTATGGCACGGTGCTACATGCACGGGGAACTTTGCTTTACCTTAGCTGTGAAAGTAATGACGTCCTATACAGAAATTTATCCACGCACCCCTAACGACTACAAAATTTCCCAACTCTCACCTAAAATTTTTCACTGAAGTCAAATTTATGATTATTTCGGCTCTAAATTTACCCTTACACTTCTGTAAAATTCTAGGTTGACCCCTGGTCATATAAAATCAGTATCGTTCGGCTTGCAATTGCAAAACAGTGATAGACTTTTTGCTAGCTTCCTAGTAATACAAACTTTCTAGTAGAACCATATCAAATTCTTACTTATTATACTTGGAAAATATTTCTACTTAGTAACAACTTTTCTCCCGAAAATTTTGGCCAGGGTATGAGGCCGGAGGCCACTCACCATCGTGAGCAAATTGGGGAGCTACGAACGATTAGCGTAATCAGGTCGTGGAAACCTATAACAACAACTGAGGGTTCGTCGTGCTAATCACCCGTCATCCCGTAACTGATAGCATGACAGAGGCGGAACCACTAATTTTTTAAAATTTTTGTCTGGAGTACCATAATAAACGTAGATGAGAGGAGGGTATTATGGAATACCATTTACATTTCTAAAAATAGCTGCACTAGTTTTTGAATAAAATACCCAAAATCATCATGAGTACATACTATAACTAATTGTAATGAAGTGTCACTTGTAAGAAAAATACTATTTATTTTGCTGTTATAAAAAAAACATATTTTAAAAAAAAGTTACAAATGGAGGCTAATATGAAATAGTCGGGTAATATGGAATAGGTGGTTTAAACCATTGAAAAACTAATGAGACTTCATAAAACATAGTTATTTTGAACTATAAAAACCATATTTCTAAGATTATGTGCAACTCATTTCTGCTTCGAGTCTATTTACAAAAGTCACAGATATAATCTTCTTTCTCTGCTCCGGTACAGTCAAGGTGAGCCCACAGAGAACAGCTGAAGCATTGAATCCAAATTTCCCCGCGTTGATCTTCGGAGAATTTTCCGTTACAGAAGATACATTCAGCGTCTTTGTTTTCCGGTTCTTTAGTTGAGGGCATGAAGTCCATTACAGATGATACATCAGAATGGATCGATGCATCGCTGCTAACACTGGAGTCATCTCTTTTAGGTTTAGGTCTAGAAGGTCGGTCTAAGTTTAATTTCTGAACGGGGGGTCTTTGAATGCTCGGTTTGTTTTGTTGTTGTGAAGCTTCTGGTTCCTTCTTTTTGTCCTTTTCTTTCAGTTCATCCTCTAACTGTGTTTTATATGGGGAGTAGGTTATTATAGAAGAAGATCCAGCTTTCCTGCCTCTATTTGACTTTTGCTTTTTTGGAGGTGGTGGTGATATCTCTATGGGTAGGACAAAATTTGTTGACTTAGACGTACCAGGGACAACCACATCAGGACTCTTGGGAGAACAGGGTTGAGGTGAATCAGAGCTGGTAGACGAACATGGAAGAGGGTCAGTTGTGGGTGTCATAGTCTGAGGCCTAGGAACAGTGAGTGTAGAAGCAATAAAATCTTCACTGCTGAAAACATTTCTATTGACAGGATAAATGCCAGTCACTTTGAAGCCGTTTACTGCTATGTCCCCACGTTGTACTTTAAGGTAGGCCCTGCCAAACAGTTCCATCATATCAAAAATACTCAAAGGCCTTGAGCTATGCCTTAAAAAAGATCTCACTTCCTCACTATAGTGAGACTTTAATGGACTCATAAAGGTTTTATCCAATGGTTGGATTTTATGCGAACAGTGGGGAGGTAGACATACAATCGTAACATGACTTTCCCTTGCTAAACTAATTACGTCAATGTTACGCTTGTGGGTTGTGTGGCCGTCAAGGAGAATCAGGACAGGTGACTCAGCTGAGGGTTTTGTTACATCTATGAAATGTTTAAACCATTTAGTAAAAATGTTTGTCTGTATCCAACCAGACGGGTGGCACGATGCGATGGTCCCTGGTGGAGCACCTCTAAGAAGTTGTTCATTCATGTTCTTCCTCGGGAATATCACAAGAGGCGGGACAAAGTCACCTCCTGCACTCATACAGGGAATGATGGTTACGAGAGAACCTCTTTCGGCTGAAGTAAGGGACCCAATTTGTCTCTTTCCTTTTAGGCCTACTACATGAGGAACTTTACTTTGCACCACAGACAAACCAGTTTCGTCTACATTAAATATCCTGTTAGGAGGATAGTTGTGTTTTTTGAAAACAACATCGATCAGGTCAAAAAACTTGTCTACTTCTTCTTTATTAAATCCCCTGGCCCTGGCAAAAGATGTACCCATGGGTTTACGAACTGAAAGTTTCGGGTTCCTTTTCATAAAAGCGTAGAACCAGTCTTTGCCAGCAGTTTCGTCCTTAAATGGATGGGGTATGTTATTGCGAACCGCAAGTTGATAGGCAAGACTGCAGACATCCCTTTTTGTGAGCCGATAGAACATGGCCTCCATCTCAACTAAATATGTTTGTAACTTGTCTTCTAGTTGTTTAGGAAAAACTGGCTTACGGCCAAGAGTAGTTGAGGCTGCTACCTTTGCATTTTTCTCCTTACTGTTGACAAGGCGGAAGAGAGACGCTCTGGGAACCTGGAATTCCTTGGACGCCTTAAGGTACCCCATCTTCTTCTCACGAACAGCTTCTATAGCCTTAGCCATCTGCGTCTCACACCAAAGCTTTCGCTTCTTTCCCTCATCTTCCTTCTTTCTAGGCATATCTGAAAAAAAAACCAGACTATTTAGAACTCTTGCAACTAAGGGGGGGGGGGTAGGTTTAAATAGATAAAACACATCTTAAAACAAATTATTTGTAGGTCTAGACTGTAGACTAATTTTCAAATAACAGAAAAATTGTGTTTTGTTTTCATTCAAATGAGGGCCTTCCCCATGGCGTAGTGGTGGCGTCATTGTCTTGTAATCAAGGGGTCCCGGGTTCGATACCCGGTGGAGGCACAAGCAGTTTGGATCCCACTTTAAACTGTAGGTCCAGTCCCGATTAGCCTTACTGTGCATAAAGTGGACTTAAAACACCAACTCAAACTCAACTCATTCAAATGGATTTAGCTTTTAAAAAATGTACTTTGGTTTTAAATTAGGCTATATTACTATTTATGTAAAAGTAGTAATAATTATTGTTTAGCTATCAATATTATACGCAAAACTCATTTTTTAACTAAATTTTTATTCAGTATATTTTGTCGGGTTATATGGAATACTATACTTTTACGTCGGGTATTATGAAATACCTAGTATTCTATAATACCCGCCACGCCATCTTGGAAAATGAACCTTTAAACGGATGGACAAAACATTGTCAGCTAAAAAACGACCACAGTATAACAAACTACAATTCTTTTAGTGTATATTATATTATGCTTAACATCAATGTTCCAGTCACATGTGTACTAGTAGGTTAAAATGTTTGAAAACTTACCTGCAAAAACTCTTGAAAATCACGAAACACACTTTGTTCTGTAGCGAGTGGTAACACAACAACAAGCGGTCAGCTCTCACTGCACTGCATCATGGGAGTCTTTCTTGAGTAGTTCATGGTATTCTCACGTGATAGCAGCACCGAATAGAGCCAAAACCTTGGTATTCCATATTTCCCGACTATTCCATAATACCCTCCTCTCCTCTACCAATAATAATAATGTTATTATTATTGATTTTCTTTATTTTACTTTGCTTCTTGTGCCACTTTTGACTTATTTGCGAAGATGAGGATGAATGATGTGATGAAATTGATGAAATGACACTCAAGCCGGGATTCGAACCCGGGACCAACATTATTATTATTATTATTGGTAGTAGCAGTAGTAGCGGTAGTAGTAGTAGTATCAAAGACGTTATTACCCTCGTAAATTATGCAAAAAGGGGTAGAAGTTGGTGCTAAAGTATTTGTTTTCGAACAAACGATCTAAATTATTTTTCAACACGTTCAATTTCACATTAATAATGGAAAACAAGTACTCAAACTATTTTTGAAAGATAGTAATGCTTGATAAATGCATTCCAAATATAATTCCCTTTTACATTAACATGTATAACTCATGCACGATATATGTTTCGCACATATGCAACATGGAGCGACGTGGACACTAAATTGTGTACGTATTCAAAGTTTATTTAATGCATATTATATACAATATAATATATTATTTAAATACATTACACATTAAATTCATCCACCTCACAATAAACCAACAGCAAAAATTACATAAATTGTGCACGCTCCTTTTCCTCAACAATTGCTCATACATTTAAAACAAAATCAATTAATAAAAGTGTTACTCTCTCTCTGGTAATTTACAATGCATTACAGAAAACAACCTGCGAGTAAGAATATTTTTAGATCCATTTTTTTTTAATTCAATAGGGCGCAAATAACTTCACGGGACTCCAACGCATTCTCTCTTTTACAACTTTTTAGCCTCCCCGATGGCGTAGTGGTAACGTCGTCACCTTTTGATGGAGTCCCGGGCTCGATACCCGGCGGAGGCACATGACAGTGCTTCGGATCCCACTTTAAACTGTATGTCCAGTCCCTATTGGCCTTTCTGTGCGTAAAGTGGACTTAAAACCACAATTCATCTCTTTTCATTTAGATCGTTCGGCGCCCAAGGCCGACTTTCGCCATCCCCAGCTATGTTTCGGGACTTGATAATACTAAGAAAAGCAGGTACTGCAAGCGAAGCGAGGAAGAAAATTTTACGAAAATCATTTTTATTTACATAAAATTTGAAGTTGTGGGCGGTAATTGCCCCTTGCAGATGCACTTGGCCGTCAATGTTCCCCCCCCCCAGAACTCATTTCCGTCCAAGGCTGGGGTGGGGGGCAATGCCCCCCTGTAGTTGCGCCACTGTTGCATGATCTCCCTCTGCTGAGGCATGTGGGAGTGATGCCGGCAGTATCTTGACCTGCTTGGACCTTTGCGCCATGGGTTATAATTATAATTATTGTTTACACGGAGAGAGAAATTGTATTGTATATGCTTCATCATCCTCATCGTCGCGATTAAACTAAGAGTTATAAAAGCAACGAAAATAATAAATACAGTCAGTTTATGTGAATTATAGGACTGTGTTTTCCATAAAGACCTCGTATGCTTTCTTTCAATTTACTTTATCTTGAAACTTTTTCCCATCAAAGTTGATCTAACGGTGAGGTGAATATAAGTGTAATAAACTTAAATATATTGCTCTTTATATCATTAGATTAAGAAAGACGAGATGGAGGAATAAAAATATGAAACTGGGAGGAAGAGCCTCCATTATGGTACCATCTTTGAATTTATCCGGAGTGATTAAGTACAAACTGATACACGTACCTATATTTTCTACATTTAATGGACAGCCTCAGTGGCCAAATGATTTGAGTTATCGACTCAAAATCTCACCGCCGAAGATTCCAGGTTCGAACTTCGCCCTGGGTAATGTACACGTTTTCTTGAAAATTCTATTAATGTTTGAATTAGTAAGATTTTCGGACAGATTTCATTAGTGTATATCCCACGACATATATTGATCGCTGATCATATAAATTAGAAACTATCTGTTGAAAATATAAATTACAAATTTGCGCTGTCTGGGTGTCGTCCAATTTGTCTTTCAAACATGGATTCGTTAAATTGTACGCAATTGAGGCTTTTCAAATCTCATTTCACAGTGGATGTTTTTTTTATGTGGAAGCAATTCTGTGAAGACGGGACTAAATATAATCTAAAAATTAATTTCTGACATAAGCACAGAAATAAGCGTAATATTCCTAATGACGCCTTCTTTGACGAGATCCCAAGAGAAGAAATGAAGGACCTCTTCAACCTGGACATTAACGATAGGTTAATTATCATCTCTTAAACATGTAATTCAATTTCTGTAACAGTGCATTAATTATTATAATAGGCCCAACCCGAAGTGACATTGGAACATGCTCTTCACAGGAATATTAGAAAATGGAATCCAAGAAGTTAAATGAAGATAGAAGTGTTTTAGTGTTCCAAGGTAAAAACCTGCAATTTTGTGACTGTCTTCGTTTGGATATCACTTTAATTCATTCCTGAATTAACAAACTTACGGACAGAAAACGGCAGCAAAAGTTTCACTAGAATAACTTACAAAAAAAGAAGCTCATTAGTAATAAAATAACCCAATAATTTTTTCAGCGAGTTTGCAGATTCAAAATAAAATACCAGGCTGTCCCAGAAGACCTGCACCATACTAGAACGAAAACGAAACACAGAACATCAGAAACAAAGACAGACTTTATTCAGCAAAGTACAGGCCTCCATGTTCAATCTGATGGCGATACCAGGTGGCAGGTTTAGAATTGAAAACCTCACGACAGGCAGAATTTACCTCATCATATGAACTGAAGTGCCGACCACACAGGAAATTAGAGAGAGCGAAACAAACCGTAATCCGATGGTGCAACTACCAGACTATAGGCGGGATGAGGTAACAACTCAAATCCGTCAAGCTCAGCTAGTGTGTTGGTCACTCTTCGAGACCGGTGACTGGGAGCATTGTCATTTTGCAGCAGTAACCTCTTCCTCCTCGTTAATGCCGGGTATTTCCCGTCCAGAATGGCATACACTCGGCGTAATCGTTCAGAATACATTTCACCTGTTACAGCATGATCTTCTGGAACAAACTCATAATGGACAATCCCGTCAATATTCCACCACACACCAGGCGCGGAGCGTCCATGTAAGCCGTGTAAGCCGGGCTTACACTTTATTAATTCTAGTAAAATGTATGTAATTATATGGCAAAATTCGTAAAAACTTCAAAGTTCATCTCGGCCTGATACCAGTCTTCGAGATCCTGTTTGTTAGATTGCAACACTTCACACCAGATGGCACATGAGAACTCCCGCCTTTTGCTTGGGGAAAGTTGTAAGCCGTCTGAATGTTGCCTTACAAATTTCTGACCGCGAAGGAGCAGTGCCTACCGTCGCCCACCGTATCTGGAAGGAGAAGAACAGGGAATATAGGGAGAAGAGCGCGTCGAAACCCTAGGTGTGTAAACCTACGGGCAGAGGCTTACAGCAGCGTTGCAAACCTCATGTTTAGAAAAAGTGTTGTTCATGGACGTCCGCAGTATTTCTTTCCACCAGGGAGGATTAAGCAAAGTATTTTTTCAGGGGTTGGGGTAAACTAGGTATATTTCCCTTCTCAAAATATACTAATTCAGTAGTGTAATTGGATTGTTTCAAAGTCACACTTTGTAGGTATGCTTTTTTTTATCAATTGAATATCACTTTTTGACATATTTTGACAATTTTTTTGTCAACGTTTTAGCGTTTAGCGATGTTTTTAGTACAATTTTCAATGCATTATTTTTTTTTCCCACTCACACTTGGTAGGTATTTCACGATCTTACGTGATATAACTTAACCTATCCTTTTTTTGTTACTTGTTGTTTCAAAATAGTATTTTGTAGGTATTTTTTTTCTTTATCAATTGAATATTAGTTTTTGACATATTTTGACAATTTTTTTTGTCGATGTTTTAGCGTTTAGCGATGTACATGATGAATCCACAAACAGATTTTTCCTAAGTCTTACTGTTTCCAAGATAACACCACTTCCGGTCGCCATTTTGGATTTCCGAGCATAGGTTCTATTCATATTTTATTTACATATAGGTGTACGTGATGAATCTGCAAACAGATTTTTTCTAAGCCTTACTGTTTCCAAGATAACACCACTTCCGGTTGCTATTTTGGATTTCCGAGCATAGGTTCTATTCATATTTTATTTACATATAGGTGTATGTGATGAATCACCAAACAGATTTTTCCTAAGTCTTACCGTTTCCAAGATAACCCCACTTCCGGTCGCTATTTTGGATTTCCGAGCATAGGTTCTATTCATATTTTTTCTCACGTATAGGTGTACATGATGAATCCCCAAACAGATTTTTTCTAAGTCTTACTGTTTCCAAGATAACACCACTTCCGGTTGCTATTTTGGATTTCCGAGCATAGGTTTTATTCATATTTTACTTACGTATAGGTGTACGTGATGAATCCGCAAACAGATTTTTTCTAAGTCTCACTGTTTCCAAGATAACCCCACTTCCGGTCGCTATTTTGGATTTCCGAACATAGGTTCTATTTATATTTTTTCTCACGTATAGGCGTATGTGATGAATCTGCAAACAGATTTTTTCTAAGTCTTACTGTTGTAGTAGAGCAGTGGGCCGGGTTCTGCAACCGAAAATGGGGCTCGCCTTAATGGATTTCTCTCGTAAGGCATGAGCCCCATTTTCTTGCAGTGTTGCCAACTCCTCACACGAAAAAATCACCAAGGTTTTTTTTGGGTCTAACCTAACCTCAAGCAAGGAGCTGGCAACACTGCTTGAGGCTTGCACCTAACCTAACCTAACCTACCTAACCTACCTAACCTAACCTAACCTAACCTACCTAACCTAACCTAACCTAACCTAACTGGTGAGGCTCGCCTTAATGGATTTCTCTCGTAAGGCATGAGCCTTATTTTCTCGCAGTGTTACCAACTCCTCACTCGAAAAAATCACCAAGGTTTTTATTCGGTCTAACCTAACCTAAAGCAAGGAGCTGGCAACACTGCTTGAGGCTTGCACCTAACCTAACCTAACCTAACCTAACCTACCTAACCTACCTAACCTAACCTAACCTAACCTAACCTACCTAACCTAACCTAACCTAACCTACCTAACCTAACCTAACCTACCTAACCTAACCTAACCTAACCTAACCTGGGGAAGAGTTAAACAATCGACAATGCTGCCAACACCTACCTACAGTTTTTTTTACTTAGCAAGGGTTTAGCTAATTTATACACTGGCGCAACATACATACACTGGGCAAGGAGTGCCGGCAACAAACACACACTGCTGTAAAAGAGAGATGGATGGAAGGCAACACAGTATGTGTGTGCGTGTGTGCGTATAATATGTAGTATTATTAACTAGAGTATGTTGGCAACCCACTTACAACTAAAAAAATAGAGATGCTAATGTTGCTGTAAGATGAAGAGAGAGACCTATCGTGATTTTTGTAAACCTCTCTCGGGGGAAACACAATGTGCCACACACACACGTGCGCGCGTGTTTTTTTTATTATTTTTGTATTGTGATGCAAACACATCTAGAAAAACTACAATTTTGTTCCCTCTCCTCTCTGTGTGTGCTATCAATGTTGACACAATGATGCAAATTCAACAATATGTAGGTCTTGGGACGACGGAAGTTACACAACGGCGAGCCTCGTCAGTACACCTACCTGCAACATCCGGAGCGTGCAAGTACATAATACCTAACCTAACCTAACCTAACCTAACCTAACCTAACTTAACCTAACCTAACCTAACCTGGGGAAGAGTTAAACAATCGACAATGCTGCCAACACCTACCTACAGCTTTTTTTTTATTTGGCAAGGGCTTAGCCAATTTATATACTGGCGTAACATACATACACTGGGCAAGAAGAGCCGGCAACAAACATACACTGCCGTAAAAGAGAGAGAGATGGATGGATGGATGGCAACACAGTATGTGTGTGCGTGTGTGTGTATAATATGTAGCATTATTAACTAGAGTGTGTTGGCAACCCACCTGCAACTAAAAAAGATAGAGATACCAACATTGCTGTAAGATGAGGAGGGAGAGAGACCTATAGCTGGCAACAGTGGTGAGCGAATACGTATTATTTCCAAGTCCCGGGGGCCAATGTTTATATATATCGTGACCTTTGTAAACACCTTTCGGGGGAACGATGTGCTACACACGCGCGCGCGCCTCTTATTATTTTCTGTATTGTGACGCAAACAAACAAATAATAATTGTTTTTTTTTTTAGATGGGGGTGTTTTTCGATATATTTTTTCGATAACTCTTACTATTTTCGAGATATTTGCAATTTTAAGATTTTTTTTAACGCTGGACTTAGAAAATTTTCGGTATATATTTTTTTTGTTCCATGACGACCTATGTTTATTTTGGTATGGGAGGACAGAGGACACCGAGACTCGACCGACACACTAAACCCAACCTCTCTATGTGTACTCTACGTCACCAAAAAAGGTTAAAGGTACCAAATAACAATAGTTAGAGTTTTGCCAATCTAGTAAAGTGGATTGGTTGAAATCTCCAAGGCGTATTTTGCATTTTTTTTTTCAAATATGAACACGTTAAAACTGAACTGTCTTGGATTTTTGAGTTTTGTATTTGCCCTGAGAAAATTCTATATAAAATAACATACCTGAAAATTATATTCACAGTAGATTGATTTTTTTAGTTTTGTAATCACCTCAAGAAATTCTATATAAAATAACATACCTGAAAATTGTATTGCTATATACTAGACTTTTTGATTTCTGTGATTTTGGAGAAAGCAATGGCATCCACCACCAGTTTCAATCGTAAAAATGGTAAAACTGAATGTGTTACTTGTGGGAAGCTAATCTCAAGGAACAATTTATCGGTACACAGGACAAGATGTAGCGAAACAGGTTCGAGAATTAATAGTTCGTTACCTTCTAAGTCTTGTGCTCGATGCGGAAAGATGATCAGCATTGCACATTTAAGTAAACACCTCAAAATTTGCAAACCATCGACCGGACAAGCATCGAAAAGGAAAATCGATAATTCAGAAACGGAAGCTTCCACTTCCAAGCAAATTAAATTATCTAATGAACGCAAACCAATTAGATCTGCATTCAACGACCAACTCCAGGATTTTTCAATTAAGTCAGAACCAGGCCGTGACATTCTAAGTTTCTTGGACGAAACAAAAACATCTGTACTAAATATTTTGAAAGATAAACTTGAAAACAACTCTATAAAAGTATACGTTGTTCTGTTTTCTGAATACGAGAAAGTTGATGGTACAACGAGTATTTTTTATCATTGTACAAAAAACCAGACTCTTTATTTTGCTGACGTCGAAAATTTGGACAACTTCTATTATAAAGTTTCCAACGAGCTGGTTAAGAAACATGACGATTTCGAGGCTAAAGGGTCGGGGTGGTCTCTATGTGGAAGTCCTCACACGTTAACTGTTTACGTGAACCAATTCTCACCTCTTCGTGCATCCAGCTACGTTCCTCTTCCACCGAACATTCAACACAAGAGGGCTGTGTTAAATATACAGAACAGCGATAACAAGTGTTTTCTCTGGTGTATATTGGCAGAACTTCATCCGATTTATTGGTCAAATAATCCAGAACGGGTTTATCATTACAAGCAATACGAGTCCGAGTTTGAAAGTGTAATGTCTGGCATTGAATACCCGGTGACATTGTCGGATATAACAAAGTTCGAAAATCGTGCAGGAAAACGCATCGCTATTAATGTATATTTCTTCACGTCAGATAAATATCTTGTGCATCCCGTCAGGATAAGCGATATCGACGATGACGATGCTTGTGTAATAAATCTTCTTCTTATTTCCAACGAGGATGTCTATCATTACACGCTAATTCGTTCTCTATCACGTTTGGTCAGAAGTCAAACTACCAAGTATGCAAACAACATCGAAGTTTGCCCGAGATGCCTAACCACGTTCGACGATCGTGACCGACGTGATCATCAAAATCTTCATAGTCGTCAAATTGCTATCGATAAACTTGCCGAACATAAAATTTATTGCGGTGACAACAGACCGACTAGAATGTTGATGCCCGAAACGAACGAAGTCGAAGAATTCAAAATGCACAAGGCATTGTCGGAACATCCCGCAATCATCGTCGCAGATTTCGAGTCTTTCCTGAAACCACTATCCTACTGCGAACCGGATCCTGAAATTTCCTCCACAACGCCGTACCAGCTTCATCAACCTAATAGTTTCGGCTATGTTGTTGTGCGACGTGATAAAATAAATGAAGCATATATATACCGCGGACCAAATGTAATCGAACACTTCCTGGAAAAAATGGTGGAGGAGGTTGAGGTAATTGGTAGCGTACTGCTTACATCAAAACCGATGGCACCTTTAACTGAAAATGAACTTCAAAATTACAATTCCACTGAGGTGTGTCCGGTATGTGATCAAAGTTTCACTGATGAGAACAAAAAAATATTCCACCACGATCATTTCAGCGGAAACTACATAGGTGGAATTTGCAACACGTGCAATCTTAAAATCCAGAAACCTAAATTCATACCCATATTCTTTCACAACGGAAGCGGATATGATTTTCACCACCTGGTGAGACATCTTGGCTACGATCCGAAACGTATAGGTGTCTTGGCCGAGAATGAAGAACGCTACATTAGTCTCAGCAAGCAAGTGTCGATTCCGGGAACGAAAAATACAATCGAGATGCGCTTCCTGGATTCGTACAGATTTCTGTCTGCAAATCTGGATGCTTTAGCGAACAAACTCACCGACGATCAATTTAAAATAACTAGAGCTAGTTTTCCCAACGTAGACATAGAACTCGTTAGACGTAAAGGGGTTTATCCTTACGAATACGTTAGTGATGGTTCTAAATTTAACGACGACGCTCTCCCACCTCCAAGAGAATTTTACAGCAGACTCAGAGAGAAAGGAATCACGGACGAAGAATACCAACACGCGCAACTCATGTGGGAGAAATTAGAATGTAGGACACTCGGAGACTACCACGACGCCTACTTAAAATTAGACGTGACGATACTCGCGGATGTTTTTCAAGCGTTCAGAAAAACGGCAACGAATATTTATAAATTAGATCCAGCGTATTTCTACAGTCTACCGGGATTAGCGTGGTCGGCAATGTTATTCCAGACAAAGGTCAAGCTGGAACTGATATCGGACTTTGACATGTTGCTATTTATCGAAAGAGGGATACGAGGTGGAATGGTGCAATGCGTACAGAGACATGCAAAAGCTAATAACGTACACATGAAAGAAGATTACGATTCAAATCGAGCATCGAATTACATCTTCTACGCCGACGTTAATAATCTCTACGGACATGCCATGGTTCAGAAACTTCCTTACGGGGGATTCGAATGGTTAGATCCCACTTCGATAGACATTATTCATTTCGACGATAGCGAGTGTGGTTTCTTCGCAGAGGTAGATCTCCGATTCTCCGACCACCTGCACGACACGTTTTCGGATTTGCCTCCGACTCCCGAAATCAAATGTCCACCCGACTCGGTTCAAGACAAGCTTTTGTTAACATTGGACCCTAAACAGAGATACGTCGTCCACTACAAGAATCTCCGGTTTTTGATTGGGAAGGGTGTTCAGATAGTAAATGTTAGAAGAATACTAAAGTTTAAACATTCCACGTGGTTAAGACCTTACATAGAAACTAACACACAACATAGAACAGCTGCCACTTCCGATTTAGACAAGGACTTCTTTAAATTAATGAACAACGCGGTGTACGGAAAGACCATGGAGAATGTTAGAAAGCACGTAGACGTGAAATTAATTTCCGATAAGAATAAATGTCGGAAGTGGATAGCCGATCCTAGATTCAAGTCGAGAAAAATTTACAACGAGAATTTGGCACTTTTCAATCTAGATATAAAATTGATGAAATTCAGAAAACCAATTTACGTTGGCGCAACGGTTCTCGACTTGTCGAAACTTTACATGTTCGAATTTCATTACGACGTGATGAAACCCTTCTTCAATGATAAGATATCACTTTTGTACACGGACACCGACAGCTTCATTTACAGCATACAAACACCTAACCTCTATGAAGACATAAAAAATCCTTCCATGCTCGAGTATTTCGATACTTCTGCATATCCTCAACCCAACAGATTTGGAATTCCATCTCGTAACAAAAAAGTCCTAGGTAAACTGAAAGATGAATGTAACGGTGATATTATTGTCGAGTTCGCGGGTTTGCGTTCGAAGATGTATGCCATGAGAACAGAGAGTAGCGTCACGAAGAAAGCAAAAGGTGTGGGCAAGAATACGGTGGAGAACAAACTCACCTTCCACGATTACATCGATTGCCTTTACTCACAATCGACGATACTAAGTATAGAACAAAGAATCCAAAGTGTAGACCATGTGATTACAACAAACGAAGTGAGGAAAGTAGCATTAGATCCGCATGACGATAAAAGATGTATTTTGTCTTGTGGAATCCACACGTTGCCTTGGGGACACTATCGTTTAGAAATTAGTAAAAATTGTAGGCAATGCAAATGAAAAAAAAAAATGAACTTAAATAACTATAACTAAAATTAAAAAAAACTTTAACTGTCTCAAATTATCACATACACAATAAATAACTAGCAAGGACAATCAATCTCTTTGGTTTCCGAAAGCAAACAATGGAGACTGTACACCGCACGGCAGATCATGAATTTCTACCTTCCATGTTATCTAAACTCAACGGTCTGTTGATCAATCAATTTTCGGAACGCTGCTCTTCTTGCTGGAACAGTGACGATTTCGGATTCGCGACGATCGACATGACGAGGAAACCCAACGACGGAAAATACAGAAACAAAATCAACGACTTTCTAAACGTTGCAACGTTGTGAGAAACGTTTCTCACAACGTTGCAACGTTTAGAAAGTCGTTGATTTTGTTTCTGTATTTTCCGTCGTTGGGTTTCCTCGTCATGTCGATCGTCGCGAATCCGAAATCGTCACTGTTCCAGCAAGAAGAGCAGCGTTCCGAAAATTGATTGATCAACAGACCGTTGAGTTTAGATAACATGGAAGGTAGAAATTCATGATCTGCCGTGCGGTGTACAGTCTCCATTGTTTGCTTTCGGAAACCAAAGAGATTGATTGTCCTTGCTAGTTATTTATTGTGTATGTGATAATTTGAGACAGTTAAAGTTTTTTTTAATTTTAGTTATAGTTATTTAAGTTCATTTTTTTTTTTCATTTGCATTGCCTACAATTTTTACTAATTTCTAAACGATAGTGTCCCCAAGGCAACGTGTGGATTCCACAAGACAAAATACATCTTTTATCGTCATGCGGATCTAATGCTACTTTCCTCACTTCGTTTGTTGTAATCACATGGTCTACACTTTGGATTCTTTGTTCTATACTTAGTATCGTCGATTGTGAGTAAAGGCAATCGATGTAATCGTGGAAGGTGAGTTTGTTCTCCACCGTATTCTTGCCCACACCTTTTGCTTTCTTCGTGACGCTACTCTCTGTTCTCATGGCATACATCTTCGAACGCAAACCCGCGAACTCGACAATAATATCACCGTTACATTCATCTTTCAGTTTACCTAGGACTTTTTTGTTACGAGATGGAATTCCAAATCTGTTGGGTTGAGGATATGCAGAAGTATCGAAATACTCGAGCATGGAAGGATTTTTTATGTCTTCATAGAGGTTAGGTGTTTGTATGCTGTAAATGAAGCTGTCGGTGTCCGTGTACAAAAGTGATATCTTATCATTGAAGAAGGGTTTCATCACGTCGTAATGAAATTCGAACATGTAAAGTTTCGACAAGTCGAGAACCGTTGCGCCAACGTAAATTGGTTTTCTGAATTTCATCAATTTTATATCTAGATTGAAAAGTGCCAAATTCTCGTTGTAAATTTTTCTCGACTTGAATCTAGGATCGGCTATCCACTTCCGACATTTATTCTTATCGGAAATTAATTTCACATCTACGTGCTTTCTAACATTCTCCATGGTCTTTCCGTACACCGCGTTGTTCATTAATTTAAAGAAGTCCTTGTCTAAATCGGAAGTGGCAGCTGTTCTATGTTGTGTGTTAGTTTCTATGTAAGGTCTTAACCACGTGGAATGTTTAAACTTTAGTATTCTTCTAACATTTACTATCTGAACACTCTTCCCAATCAAAAACCGAAGATTCTTGTAGTGGACGACATATCTCTGTTTAGGGTCCAATGTTAACAAAAGCTTGTCTTGAACCGAGTCGGGTGGACATTTGATTTCGGGAGTCGGAGGCAAATCCGAAAACGTGTCGTGCAGGTGGTCGGAGAATCGGAGATCTACCTCTGCGAAGAAACCACACTCGCTATCGTCGAAATGAATAATGTCTATCGAAGTGGGATCTAACCATTCGAATCCCCCGTAAGGAAGTTTCTGAACCATGGCATGTCCGTAGAGATTATTAACGTCTGCGTAGAAGATGTAATTCGATGCTCGATTTGAATCGTAATCTTCTTTCATGTGTACGTTATTAGCTTTTGCATGTCTCTGTACGCATTGCACCATTCCACCTCGTATCCCTCTTTCGATAAATAGCAACATGTCAACATCCGATATCAGTTCCAGCTTGACCTTTGTCTGGAATAACATTGCCGACCACGCTAATCCCGGTAGACTGTAGAAATACGCTGGATCTAATTTATAAATATTCGTTGCCGTTTTCCTGAACGCTTGAAAAACATCCGCGAGTATCGTCACGTCTAATTTTAAGTAGGCGTCGTGGTAGTCTCCGAGTGTCCTACATTCTAATTTCTCCCACATGAGTTGCGCGTGTTGGTATTCTTCGTCCGTGATTCCTTTCTCTCTGAGTCTGCTGTAAAATTCTCTTGGAGGTGGGAGAGCGTCGTCGTTAAATTTAGAACCATCACTAACGTATTCGTAAGGATAAACCCCTTTACGTCTAACGAGTTCTATGTCTACGTTGGGAAAACTAGCTCTAGTTATTTTAAATTGATCGTCGGTGAGTTTGTTCGCTAAAGCATCCAGACTTGCAGACAGAAATCTGTACGAATCCAGAAAGCGCATCTCGATTGTATTTTTCGTTCCCGGAATCGACACTTGCTTGCTGAGACTAATGTAGCGTTCTTCATTCTCGGCCAAGACACCTATACGTTTCGGATCGTAGCCAAGATGTCTCACCAGGTGGTGAAAATCATATCCGCTTCCGTTGTGAAAGAATATGGGTATGAATTTAGGTTTCTGGATTTTAAGATTGCACGTGTTGCAAATTCCACCTATGTAGTTTCCGCTGAAATGATCGTGGTGGAATATTTTTTTGTTCTCATCAGTGAAACTTTGATCACATACCGGACACACCTCAGTGGAATTGTAATTTTGAAGTTCATTTTCAGTTAAAGGTGCCATCGGTTTTGATGTAAGCAGTACGCTACCAATTACCTCAACCTCCTCCACCATTTTTTCCAGGAAGTGTTCGATTACATTTGGTCCGCGGTATATATATGCTTCATTTATTTTATCACGTCGCACAACAACATAGCCGAAACTATTAGGTTGATGAAGCTGGTACGGCGTTGTGGAGGAAATTTCAGGATCCGGTTCACAGTAGGATAGTGGTTTCAAGAAAGACTCGAAATCTACGACGATGATTGCGGGATGTTCCGACAATGCCTTGTGCATTTTGAATTCTTCGACTTCGTTCGTTTCGGGCATCAACATTCTAGCCGGTCTGTTGTCACCGCAATAAATTTTATGTTCGGCAAGTTTATCGATAGCAATTTGACGACTATGAAGATTTTGATGATCACGTCGGTCACGATCGTCGAACGTGGTTAGGCATCTCGGGCAAACTTCGATGTGGGTTGCATACTTGGTAGTTTGACTTCTGACCAAGCGTGATAGAGAATGAATAAGACAGTAATGGTGAACACTGTCGTTTGAAATGAGAAGAAGATTAATCACACGAGCATCGTCATCGTCGATATCGCTTATCCTGACAGGATGCACGAGATATTTATCTGACGTGAAGGAATATACATTAATAGCGATGCGTTTTCCTGCACGATTTTCGAACTTTGTTATATCCGACAATGTCACCGGGTATTCAATGCCAGACATTACACTTTCAAACTCGGACTCGTATTGCTTGTAATGATAAACCCGTTCTGGATTATTTGACCAATAAATCGGATGAAGTTCTGCCAATATACACCAGAGAAAACACTTGTTATCGCTGTTCTGTATATTTAACACAGCCCTCTTGTGTTGAATGTTCGGTGGAAGAGGAACGTAGCTGGATGCACGAAGAGGTGAGAATTGGTTCACGTAAACAGTTAACGTATGAGGACTTCCACATAGAGACCACCCCGACCCTTTAGCCTCGAAATCATCATGTTTCTTAACCAGCTCGTTGGAAACTTTATAATAGAAGTTGTCCAAATTTTCGACGTCAGCAAAATAAAGAGTCTGGTTTTTTGTACGATGATAAAAAATACTCTTTGTGCCATCAACTTTCTCGTATTCAGAAAACAGAACAACGTATACTTTTATAGAGTTGTTTTCAAGTTTATCTTTCAAAATATTTAGTACAGATGTTTTTGTTTCATCCAAGAAACTTAGAATGTCACGGCCTGGTTCTGACTTAATTGAAAAATCCCGGAGTTGGTCGTTGAATGCAGATCTAATTGGTTTGCGTTCATTAGATAATTTAATTTGCTTGGAAGTGGAAGCTTCCGTTTTTGAATTATCGATTTTCCTTTTCGATGCTTGTCCGGTCGATGGTTTGCAAATTTTGAGGTGTTTACTTAAATGTGCAATGCTGATCATCTTTCCGCATCGAGCACAAGACTTAGAAGGTAACGAACGATTAATTCTCGAACCTGTTTCGCTACATCTTGTCCTGTGTACCGATAAATTGTTCCTTGAGATTAGCTTCCCACAAGTAACACATTCAGTTTTATCATTTTTACGATTGAAACTGGTGGTGGATGCCATTGCTTTCTCCAAAATCACAGAAATCAAAAAGTCTAGTATATAGCGATACAATTTTCAGGTATGTTATTTTATATAGAATTTCTTGAGGTGATTACAAAACTAAAAAAATCAATCTACTGTGAATATAATTTTCAGGTACGTTATTTTATATAGAATTTTCTCAGGGCGAATACAAAACTCAAAAATCCAAGACAGTTCAGTTTTAACGTGTTCATATTTGAAAAAAAAAATGCAAAATACGCCTTGGAGATTTCAACCAATCCACTTTACTAGATTGGCGAAACTCTAACTATTGTTATTTGGAACCTTTAACCTTTTTTGGTGACGTAGAGTACGCATAGAGAGGTTGGGTTTAGTGTGTCGGTCGAGTCTCGGTGTCCTCTGTCCTCCCATACCAAAATAAACATAGGTCGTCATGGAACAAAAAAAAATATACCGAAAATTTTCTAAGTCCAGCGTTAAAAAAAAATCTTAAAATTGCAAATATCTCGAAAATGGTAAGAGTTATCGAAAAAATATATCAAAAAACACCCCCATCTAAAAAAAAAAAAACAATTATTATTTGTTTGTTTGCGTCACAATACGGAAATAATAAAAGGCGCGCGCGCATGTGTGGCACATCGTTCCCCCGAGAGGTGTTTACAAAGGTCACAATATATATAAACATTGGCCCCCGGGACTTGGAAAAAATTTAAAATAAGGCGCATTCGCTCACCACTGTTGCCAGCTATAGGTCTCTCTCTTTATCTTACAGCAATATTGGCATCTCTATCTTTTTTTAGTTGCAGGTGGGTTGCCAACACACTCTAGTTAATAATGCTACATATTATACACACACACACACACACACATACTGTGTTGCCATCCATCCATCCATCCATCTCTCTCTTTTACGGCAGTGTGTGTTTGTTGCCGGCTCTCTTTGCCCAGTGTATGTATGTTACGCCAGTATATAAATTGGCTAAGCCCTTGCCAAGTAAAAAAAAAAAAAAAGCTGTAGGTAAATATTAGCAACATTGTCGGTTGTTTAACTTTTCCCCCTCTCTCTCTCTCTCTTTTTTTTGTAAAAAGCTACAGCAAAAATACCAGTAGGTTGGTAACACTGCTTTATGCACTGTAAGGCAAGCCTCAAGCAGTATTGCCAGCTCCTTGCTTTAGGTTAGATTAGACCAAAAAAAAAACCTTGGTGATTTTTCGAGTAAAGTGTTGGCAACACTGCAAGCACACAAGTGCTAGCTCCTTGCTTTAGGTTAGATTAGACAAAAAAAAAAAACCTTGGTGATTTTTTCAAGTAAGATGTTGGCCACACTGCGAGCGCCACCGAGCGCCATTTTCGGTTGCAGAACCCGGCCACCTGCACTACTCTGTAGGTTAGCTTCGCCTGTAAAATATCACATGGTGAAATATTCTTGAGGTGAGTTGGCAACACTAAACCGCAATTGATGTTGCCAGTGTTGC